>NC_056734.1:354049577-354082077 GCF_019279795.1 Protopterus annectens | reverse complement strand
TAAATTGATATCTCAAATATTACTGCTGGGATAGCTTGCTGAATGACATCTTGTCATCTGACTCTCCCTCTGGTAAACCCCTCACTGCTGGAAGCTAGCAGTATTTAGCATCCACCTGTGAAAATACATAGACAAGGGCTCTTCCTCAGATCTTAGCAGATCCTGGAAGTCCTAAAACAATAAAGCACTTCAAAGGCAATGCAGAAAAACTCTCAGCAGATATATTGTCTGTTGCTGCACTGAAACTGAAAGATAACATCTTTTTTATGGCCTAGCCATAAAGTAATTTAATTTTAGCTATTTTTCTGAAGTTTTGCAAGTTAATCTCCTGTACTCCAGTTTCTCTTGTTAAAATGTATACATTTAAACAGGTACAGTAGTGTATGTACATTTTGTTCTATTCCAGTAGTGTATACTGCGGATACATTTCAAACACTTGGTAAAGTATCTCTTCAGCACACGTCTGTACAAATCATCTCTTCAGCACACGTCTGTACAAATCATCTTATGACATACAGCACTAATACATTTGTAACACAAACATTTTATATGAATCTTGTTTATATTCATTACAGAATTCCATCTAGCTCTGCTGGCAGTACTTTCTTTGTCACAAGGCCATATTTGGAGATATCTGAACTTTCTACTTAACCTCTTTAAATCTAAGTTCCTCCACTGGATATATTTCTGAAGACTAGAAAGCAGCCATTGTAATGCCTTTACATGAGGATGGCTCAGCTGTTGAGCCCATTAGTCTCACTAGGCTGATATGTAAAGGTATGGAACATATGATCTCAGACCCCTTTAATATGGACATTAAAAATCTCTTAATAGTGGACCCTCAAACGTTTGGCTTTGTCAAAGGCAGGTCATGCCCCGTAGCGCATTAATTTCTTTGAAAAAGTTATCAAGTGCTGGATAGTGATTATGCAGTATGTATGCCATATTTGGCTAAGGCCAGGGTATTTGATACTGTTCCACATGTAGGCATTATTGGAAGACTTTTAAATCTGTATGCAAGCCCTTGTATTGTGCAGTACATTGCCAGCTGTTTGTCTGACAAAGCCCATGTAGTTAATATAGAAGCTACCACTTCAGAAGTCAAAATAGTTACCAGTGATCTATCCCGGCCTCAGTGGTGGGCCTCTTATTTGGCATCTATTTTTCAAACCTTCAGGCCAGCATTTCTGGCCAGTGGTCATCGAAGTTTGCAGGCACCTGTAAATTGGCTGTTAATTGATCCTGTACTCCATGTGTTAGACCATGCTATCATTTGGTACAAGGACAGTGGTTTCATTAAATGTGAAAACCATGGTATGGTTGATTTTTTTAAAACAAAACATTTTCCCATATCATGTGGGTGATGCACCCTTCCAGTCAGACACTGGCAAGGGATCTAGGCACTAGAATTGAAAATTCCTTCTCTTTTGACCATTGTCTCCACAGTAGTATGGAAAGCCTTCTGTCTGGCTCATTTGATTTCCAGAGGCATCTCAGGGAGATCCAAACAAATTATTTCCCTTTACTTGTATCTCATCTGTGGTACCGTTGTCGCCTCACAGTTTGACGTTGCCCGTTCGATTCTCAGTGTGTCTTCTGTGTAGCGACGTGCGTGAATGGGCGTTCCTTCGTTGAAGGTTGTGCGTTAGGCCCGGCAAGCCAGTATGTAAAAATCTACTGCCAATCTTTAGCGGACCGGAGTTCCGCTGTGGCGACCCCTAACCGGGAAAAGCCAAAAGACACAAACAAAACTTGTATCTCATCGGACCTTTTATTGAATGTACTTCCCTGTTTGACATGTAGTTGTTAATCACTCAACTTGAAAGACCTCTGATATTTCAAACTAACTACCTCAGTGGCCTTTGGAGATTTTGGCAACCATTCTCTTTACTCAGATGATGTCCTTCATGGATGCATCTGCAGTCATAACAAGTGGGTTGTCCTGTCGTCAGGCAGCCCTGCAGTCGGCCGGATTCCAAAGTCCGGGTCCGGCTTCGGCTGATGTCGCACTCCACCCGACGTCATCTCTGTTGGTCTTCGGGTATAAAAGCATCAGCCGACGCCATTTTCCTCAGTCTTTCTTGCCGTGGCGCCGAAGCAGAAGCTGTTCGCAAGTGCCGGTCGGTCGGATCCAGAGATTACTTCTACCGAATACTACTTCAAGACTTCTAAAGCTAAGTACCCGTTGGGGACTCTTTCTTGCCTCAGCCGATGTCAGAAAAAGTTAACAATTGTTTAACCTGTGGGAAACAAATACCTCATAAAGATTTCCACTCTTACTGTCTGCCTTGTTTAGGCCCAGCCCACGACGTAGCAGCCTGTTCGGCCTGTGCCTCTTTCAACCGACGAACGCTTAGGCGTCGGTCGGAGTTTGCAGAACAGTTTTTCGGTACTGATTTTGCGTACATTATGCCGTCGGATCCTCCGACTACCCAATCTACCAAAAAACGCAAAGATAAAGACCGACACTCGCGGTTTCGGCCGAAACCACGGTAAAGCAAACCGCGAGTGTCTCGGTTTCGGCCGAAACCGAGAAAACTGATCAAGTACAGCTGAACCTATTCTTACAACTGAGGCCCCTGCTACAACTCTTGAATCGACCTCAGAAATTTTACCCACTACGGTGGTTGACTTATCAGACACCATCCCCTTGGATTTACAAATGGGGTTGGGAGGGCGGCCTAATGATTAATAAGTTGTTTGCCTTTACACACAAGGTGCAGAGGGTTTGAGTCTCACAAGAGATAATTGGCTAGGCTTAAAATGGCTCGCAAGGGCAGTTAGCTTAGTACTAATCTATGAACCTATGAACCTATGTCTCTACCCCAGCACGTGGTGCTGCTAGGCCTCCAGCAGCCATGTCCATTAAGGCCTTCGCCAGGGCTAAAGCAGCCAAGACTACTAAATCAGTGCCTGTCAAACCCCCCACATCCAGGCCCTCTTCTAGTTCTCAAATGCTTTCTTTGGCAGAAGATTTAATTTCTTTAATTAGAGGATCTCAATCTCACCCAGACAGGGCCTCTCAGCCCCCAGAGAAGAGACCTAGGGCAGAGCCCCCTGAGCCAGTGTCTTCTGATGATTCTGCTGATGAATCAGACATAACTGACCAGCCAGAGGCTCCTTCTCCAATTTTGAAGATTCTGATGCTGAAGAATCCATTCCAGCTGCTTCCCCACCAGAAGAATTCTCCTTTGGGGAAACCTTGCATGCCATGCGAGAACAGTTCCAATGGCAGCAACAGGATTTTTCAGACTCCAGAAAAAGACTTAGGACCTTTCTGCACCTCCCACAGCACAGGCCCTTAGCCATACCTCCTGTTCTCTCTGTGGTGGATGATGCTTTCAATGATGTTTGCTCCGCTCCAGATTCTTTACCCCAGCCCCTGCCAAACCAGACAGATTTTACAGGGTGCCAGATACTCATCACCACCTTTACAAGGCCCCACTTGCAGACCCAGAAACTATATCCCAGGGTCCCAAGGCAGTAGCGACCACAGCTAAAAACCCTATTCCTTCTGAAAGGGAAGCAAGGTCATTAGACAGATGGGGTAAAAAGGTCTACACTTCAGCTACTCTCTCAGCTAGAGCTTTAAACTGTCAGTTTCACATGATACAATACCAAGAGTTTATGCTTGATCAGTTAACTAAAAACTAACCACTGATGAATCTCTTGATAAGAAATATGTATTAGAGATGGTAAATAACATACAACAGGTTAGCAACCATTCCTTAAAATGTGGCTATGATGCACTGGAGGCTTCATTTAGATCAGCCATGACAGGCACAGTGATAAGAAGGCATGCATGGCTAAAGGAACAAGCTTTACCGGATCATGTTAAAGCTAAGTTGCTAGATGCTCCTATGGACAAGACAAGTTTGTTTGGTACACCTGCCCAGCAGGTTATGAAGAAAATGGAAGAAAAGGCAAAATCTGTTCAAACTGTTAAAGATTTCTTGCAGGTTCAACCCCAAGGTTTAGCAGGAACTGGCCTGCCAAAATTGGTCCTTTCCTGACTCCACAAAATTTCAAAGGGGCAGGAATAGATGTTCCAGAGGCAGAAACCAATCCAGAGGAGGTGCCTACAGAGGACGACAGTGGCAAGGTAACAACAGAGGCACAGACACAGCCACTGCCACTACATCAGCACAACCACAGTGACTTAATCCTAAATCCGCCTACCAGGGAACAAATAGCAGCTCCTCTAGGCGGAAAGTTAACCTTATTTTCAAAGAACTGGCACTACATAACAAAAGACAAGTGGATTTTACAAACCATAGATCAAGGTTACCGGTTTCACTTCCACACTTTATCAGTCAAAAGAGGAATGCCAAATCTACCTCCACATCAAAAACAGAGGCTCTACGCCAGATAATGGAGTTAGCAAACATGAGAGCTGTGGAAAGAGTGCCAACAGCAGAACAAGGAAAGGGGTTCTATTCCAGACTATTCCTAGTTCCAAGAAAGGAAAAAGTTGGAGACCAATTCTCGACCTGTCCACCTTAAATACATACATCATTGTCCCAAAATTCAAAATGCTGACCCTACAGCAACTTCTTCCCATGCTGGGCAAGGAGTCTTGGCTGGTAACTCTAGATCTCAAGGAGGCATACCTGCACGTCCCCATTCGACCAATCTGCAGAAGATACCTCAGATTTCTTGCAGGATCAGAGCACTATCAATTCTCAGCATTGCCCTTTGGCTTATCTACTGCCCAGAGTATTCACAAAATGCCTGGCATCAGTAATCGCCCATTGCAGACTACAGGGAATTCAAATTTACCCATACCTGGACGACTGCCTGCTACAAGGGGACAACAAAAGCAAGCTGACAACAGATTTACAAAGGGTCATTTACTTGCTACAAGGACTGGGATACACAGTCAATTTACAAAAGTCAAGGCTGATACCATCCCAAACAAGGACATTCTTGGGCTGAATTGGACACAGTACAACAAATGGCATTCCTGACTACAGAAAAACAAAAGAACTTCCTCTTTACTTCTTGGCACTAACAAAACTGAACAAGTTAACAGCAAGAAAAGTTCTGCAGGCCTTGGGCTTCATGGCATCATGCATAATCTTGGTCCCATTTGCCAGACTACATATGAGGAAACTACAGTGGTACCTAAAGAATTTATGGTCCCAACACAGACACAGTCTAGAAACAGAAATCCCACTAATTCCATGCTTAAAACAGGAGTTCCTATGGTGGGCTCAGGCATGCCAGTCAAACCCAGGCCTACCCTTTCGCAGATGTCAACCAAGCCAGACCATCACAACAGACACTTCAGACCTAGGATGGGGGGCCCACATGCTGGACAAATGCGTGCAAGGATTGTGGACACAGGATCAACTTCACCTGCACATCAATCTAAAAGAAATGCTGGCAGTAAAACTGGCAATCCAAAAGTTCAAACCATTCCTCAGAGGGCCAGTTGATGATAAGGACAGACAACACCACAGTCATGTGGTACATCAACAAACAGGGAGGCACTCATTCATACCCCCTATGCAGAATGACCTTGGAGCTGTGGACCCTGGCACTCAGCTACAACATTCAGTTACAGGCAATATTTGTACCGGGAAAGACAATACTCTAGCAGACATATTAAGCAGAACCACTTCGATGCCCACGAATGGAAGCTGCACCCGGACATCTTCAAGACCATCTCAAAGAAATGGGGAATGCCACAGATAGACCTATTCGCATCACCTCTCAGTCACCAGCTCAAAAAATTCTGCACACGGACATTCCACCCACTAGCATGGAAAGTGGACTCACTCTCCTTCAACTGGAAAGGCCTAACAGCATATGCATTCCCACCTCTTCCTTTGATACACAAGGTACTACTAAAAATCAAGGAAGAACGTCCAAGGATAATCCTGATAGCTCCAAACTGGCCAAGACAACACTGGTACCCACTACTGAAGAGCATGTCTCGAACAATATGTGGCCAATACCCTGATGCCTTTGATGTTAACTCAGAACAACTACAGCATCATACATCCAAACCTAAAACGCTGCAACTGACTGCATGGAACATCACATAGCAGCAGCTAATCCAGAACTTTCCCAAAGAGTTAAAGTCATTATTCTTGAAGCACTCAGACCTTCAGCAAGAAGCAACTATGCTGGAAAATGGAAAAGGTTTGTCATTTGGAGTACGGAAAGAGGAAAAGATGTGTCAAACATAGATATGCCTATCATTCTGGAGTATCTGTTCGAACTTCTTCATTCTGGCCTGTCCTACTCCTCCATCAAGATACATGCATCAGCTATTTCAGCAGAATACAGCTTTGATCCACCTGTTTTTCGCACCCTTTGCTCAGGCAGTTTCTCAGAGGAATCAAGAATGTAAAACCTCCAAGGAAACCACCATTACCAGCTTGGGATTTAAACTTTGTGCTAGAAAAGTTGACACTATCACCCTTTGAACCAGCAGCAACAGCAGACCTACAACACCTGTCATGGAAAACTGCTTTCCTACTGGCAATTACTTCAGCAAGGAGGGTTTCAGAACTACAGGCCTTAATGGCAGTGCAACCCTTCCTAATCTTCCACCAAGATAGTGTCCATGAGGACTAATCCTTCATTTATGCCCAAGGTGGTATCCAGAGTATCTTTAAACCAGGCAATCCACCTACCTACCTTCTTTCCCAACCCACAAAACAGAGGGAAAGAATACTGCATACCTTGGATGTACATAGACAGCTACGCTACTACTTGGACAGAACAAAAAATAGCAGAAAGACTGACCAACTTTTTGTAGCCTATGCAACAGGAAGGGAAGGAAAAGCTATTTCCAAACAGACAATCTCCAAATGGATAGGAAATTGCATACGATACTGTTACTCCTTCCATGGCAAACCAATTCCACAGAACATAAGACCTCATTCTACAAGGGCAACAGCCACTACCACAGCCTTCTTACGAGGAGTGGCAACCAAAGACATTATTGAGGCGGCTACTTGGACCTCCGTGCATACATTTGCCAAGCATTATAATTTGCCTCTATATTCCAGATCCCGAGCAGGGTTTGCCACTGCTGTACTGCAAGGGATCCTAAACACACCATAATCTACTTTTATCCTCCTGGCCTAGTTGGCTATGGTATTCTACCCACTTGTTATGACTGCAGATGCATCCATGAAGGACATAGTACAGTTTTGTACCTACCATAAATGTAGATGTCCGAACTGGATAGCATCTGCAGTCAGGATTACCCTCCCTCCTTCCCTCTGTGGTACTCCTAGGGTGTTTGCCCTCCTAATAGCTAGCTGTTGGGGGGGGAGTCTTTTATGGTGTATTTGTTTGTATATATGTACATATATGCTTATTGTTGTGTTTACCTCTATCTATTTGGAAACATTGGCATCTATCCAAATTTTAGCCTGCAAGAGGGCTACTGGCATCTGGGGCAAGAAACACTGAGGAAAATGGCGTCGGCTGATGCTTTTATACCCGAAGACCAACAGAGATGACGTCGGGTGGAGTGCGACATCAGCCGAAGCCGGACCCGGACTTTGGAATCCGGCCGACTGCAGGGCTGCCTGACGACAGGACAACCCACTTGTTATGACTGCAGATGCTATCCAGTTTGGACATCTACATTTATGGTAGGTACAAAACTGTACTTTCTTTGTGTTTCACTGTTGCAGTCATTACATTTGGGTTACCTGCCTGCAGGTAGCCCTCAGCCGGCCTGAATATCAAAGTCTTGGATCCCTGCATCAGATGCTGTCTCTTCTTCCAAGACGTCAGGTCATCAGGGGTATAAAGCATGTAGCCAGTGCCATTACATCAGTCTTTCTTGCCACACGGTGCCCGAAGCAGAAGCAGTTTGCAAGTGCTGATCGGCAAACTCCCTAAATTTTCGTTTTCGAGTTTCAGAACCGAAGCCTTCAAAAAAGCTAAGTACCCCGTTGGGGATCCTTTTTCTTGCTCTAAACCTATGTCAGTAAAAGTTAACGATTGTATTACCTGTGGAAAGCAAATACCTCATAAAGATTTTCATTCAAACTGCATTCCTTGCTTAAGCCCAGACCACAACGTCCCTCGCTGTCGGTTTTGTGCTTTATTCAATGCTTGAATTATTCGTTGTTGGTTTATTTTTGCATCAAACTATTTTGGTACTCTGTTTAATTATCCAGAAATGGCTTTGGTAAGCCATCCGACTACCGACCTTCCAAAAAAAAACGTAAAGACAGAGACAGACCGCATAGGTCCAAAGCTGCCGGCAATGCTTCTCTTAAGCTAGTCGCCAGTTTGCCAATACTCAGTGAGGCACTTTCGCAGCCCCTAACACCCAGTACTTCAGATTCGCAGGCCTCTACTGAGACCCATTCGGAGTCCGGTATACCGTGAGATACTTCTTTGACCATGGAACCTGCGGATGTCTCTACCTTGGATGGGTCCGAAGCCACTGTGCAGGCACCGGCTTCTGAGGGTGTATTCATGCCTACTGACTTGCATTTCAAACAGACACCGTAGTCTTTTTCAAGGTCTAAAACTCGACCCATGCCTAGAAAACTGACGTCCAAACCGCATGGTCAGGCCTATATGCCTCAAAAACAAATAAGAATGTCTGAAGACCTTATTACTCTAATTAGGGGAAGCCAGCCTTCACCCTCTGAGACCTCAAACTGATTTTCCTTCTGATTCTTCTGATCAGGATTCTGAAATTTCTGTTTCTTATGTTTACCAGGATTTGCCCTTATCTACCTATGAGGATTCTGATGCAGAGGATTCCATTCCCTCTGCTTCCCCTCCAGAAGATTTTTCTTTTGGTGAAACCTTGCACACTCTTAGGGAGCATTTCCACTCCAAAAAGAGGCTTAGGGAATTCTTACTCCTACCTCAACACCGGCCTTTAGCTATCCCTCCTGTTCTGGACTTTGTAGATGATGCCTTCTTGGATTCTAGCCTGGCCCCAGACACTTTACCCCCTGGCTCCCAGGAAACCTGACTGGTATTAGAGTACCTGTCTCTCACAAGTTCCTCTTCAAGAATCCTACCGCGGACCCAGAGACCATTTCCCAGGGACCTAAAGGCATTAAGGCTATTACTGCCAAAAACCCTACACCCTCTGATAGAGATTCCAGGGCCTTGGACAGATGGGGTAAGAAGGTATATGCTTCTGCTACTTTGGCCATTAGGGCTTTAAACTGCCAGTTTCATATGTTAAAGTATCAGCATATTATGGGACTACTTAAACAGAAAATGATGTGGGTTCTTGACTGTGCTGAAAGTAAAGAATTACAGGATTTAATGCATTCTGCTGATCAAGTTGGTAAACATAATTTGCAATGTGGTTTTGACTCTTTAGAAGCATCTTGCAGGGCTGCTGTCACCGGGGTCTGTATTTAAAAGGCATGCTTAGCTTAAGGAGCAAAATCTGCCAGATCATGTTAAAGCTAAATTACTGGATGTTCCCTTAACCCAAGACCGCCTGTTTGGCAACAAAGCAGAAGACGACTTAAAAAGATGGAGGAAAAAGCTAAATCTGTGCAAACTGTTAAAGATTTCCTGCAAGTTCAGCCTCCCAGATTTAGTAGGCATTGGCCTTCTAAGAACTGGCCCTTTCCTGTCTATTCCAGGCCTTCTCAGTCAAAACCCAATCAACAGCAGACCACCTAGGCTGCAGTCTCAAGGTACCGGTCTAAGCAGTGGGGGGCTTCCACTTCCAATGCTGGAAGTAGTAAGACAACCCCCCTATGGAAAAATGTCACAATGACTTAACCTTAAACCTTCCAAGCCCTGCTCATCTGCCTGCTCCCTTAGGGGGAAAGATCGTCCTGCATGCAAAAAACTGGGAACTCATTACTCGGGACAAATGGGTTTTAAATATAGTTTTCCAAGGATACAGATTCCACTTCCACACCTTACCAACCCCAAACAGTTGGCCAGAACTACCCCCCAAATCAGTGGGCAGAGGCTCAACAGCAGGTTGTTTTTCTTTTAAGTATCAGGGCTATTCAACCTGTCCCAGCAGAAGAAAGGGGACAAGGTTTTTACTCAAGACTTTTCCTGGTACCCAGAAAAGACAGCTCTTGGCGTCCTATCCTGGGCCTTTCCATTCTTAACACCTTTTTGGTAATCCCAAAATTCAAAATGCTAACACTTCAACAGCTGCTTCCTATGCTAGGCAAAGATTCTTGTTTGGCAGCATTAGACTTAAAGAAAGCTTACCTGCACATCCCAATAAGGGAAGCTTGCAGGAAATACCTACACTTCAAAGCAGGCTTCATGCACTATCAGTTCTCTGCAGTTCCCTTTGGCTTATCTACGGCGCCCAGGGTAAGTGTCTAGCTACGGTCATTGCATTTTGCATGCAAAGAAATATTCAAATATACCCATACCTGGACGATAGTCTAATTCAGGCAGAAAGCCAGGACAGGCTACTTAAACATCTGGCATTTGTAAAGAAACTTCTAACCTCACTGGGGTACGCCATAAACAAAAAGAAATCTCATCTAGTACTCTGCCAACAAATTGTATTCCTGGGAGCAAGCTGGAGCACAACTTCCCAGATGGCTTACCTCACGCCAGAGAAACGAGTTTGTTTGACAGCCTACTTCAGACTACTGGCCACAATGACCCAGCTATCTGTAAGGAAAATACTGCAAGCCCTGGGGTTCATGCCCTCCTGCATTGTACTAATTCCATATGCAAGACTGCATATGAGGAAACTACAATGGTATCTAAAAAGCCTATGGTGTCAACATTCTCAGGACCTGGAATCCGTGATTACTATCATTCCTTGTATAAAGACAGAGTTCCTTTGGTGGGCAGAGGCCTGCTACCATAACAAGGGGCTCCCATTAACTCTACCCCCTGCCGCCCAAATCCTAACAGACGCATCAGACTATGCATGGGAGGCTCATTTGCAGGGCAGTGCATTCAGGGCAAATGGAACCTGAGTCAGATGCAACTGCATATCAGTCAAAAAGAAATGTTAGCTGTACAGAATTCCCTGTCAGCCTTCAAGGACCACATTCTTCCAGGACAATTATTGGTAAAGGCAGACACCACCTGTGTGGTACATAAATAAGCAGGGGGGAACCCGCTTGTACCCTCTCTGCAGACTAGACATGGCTCTGTGGAACACAGCCTTGAGCCACCAAGTGCACCTATAAGCTCAATTCCTGCCAGGCAAGCTAAATTCACTGGCAGATGACCTAAGCAGAAATCTCATGGACCCACACGAGTGGAAACTGGAACCAAAGACATTCAATCTTTTGAGAAACAAATGGTAGAATCCAGAGATACACCTGTTTTCCTCCCCTCAGAACTACCATCATCATCTTCTTTTGGCTGTTCCTGTTAGGGGTCGCCACAGTGGATCATCTGTTTCCATTTCTTCCTGTCCTCTGCATCTTGCTCTGTCACACCAACCACCTTTCATGTCCTCTCTCACCACATCCATAAACCTTATCTTAGGCCTTCCACTTTTCCTGTTACCTGGTAGCTTCATCCTTAGCATCTTTTTCCCAATATACTCAGCATACCTCCTCAGCACGTGTCAAACCAACATAATCTTGCCTCTCTGGCTTTATCTCCAAACCCTCCAACCTGGGCTGTCCCTCTAATATACTTATTCCTAATCTTGTCCACCATCGTCACACCCAGTGCAAATCTTAACATCTTTAACTCTGCCACATCCAGCTCAAACTCCTGCCTTTTTGTCAGTGCCACTGTCTCCAACCCATATAACATAGCTGGTCTCCCTACCCTCTTGTTAGACCTTCCCTTTCACTCTTACTGGTACTCGTCTGTCACAAATCACTCCTGACACTCTTCTCCACTCACTCCATCCTGCCTGTACTCTCTCTTCTTCACCTCTCTTCCACACTTACCATTATTCTGAACTATTGATCCCAAGTATTTAAACTCATCCACCTTCACCACCTCTACTCCTTGCATCCTCACTATTCCTATATCCTCCCGCTCATTCTCACACATATTCTGTCTTAGTCCTGCTGACCTTCATTCCTCTTCTGTAGAGCATATCTCCATCTCTCCAGGGTCTCCTCCACATGTTTCCTACTCTCGCTACAGATCACAATGTCATCTGCAAACATCATAGTCCACGGGGACTCCTGTCTGATCTCGTCTGTCAACCTGTGTCCATCACCATTGTATATAAGAAAGGGCTCAGAGCTGATCCTTGATGTAACCCCACCTCCACCTTAAAAGCATCTGTCACTCCCACCGCAGACCTCACCGCTGTCACACTACCCTCGTACATATCCTGTACCACTCTTACATACTTCTTTGACACTCCTGAATTCCTCATACAATACCACAACTCCTCTCTAGGCACCCTGTCGTATGCTTTCTCTAAGTCTACAAAAACGCAATGCAACTCCTTCTGACCTTCTCTGTACTTCTCCATCAACACTCTCAGAGCGAACATTGCATCTGTAGTGCTCTTTCCCGGCATGAAACCATACTGCTGATCACTAATCATCACGTGCCTTCTTAACGTAGCTTCCACTACTCTTTCCCATAACTTCATGCTGTGACTGATCAATTTAATCCTTCTGTAGTTACTACAGCTCTGCGCATCACCCTTATTAAAAATCGGTACCAAAACACCTTTTCTCCATTCCTCAGGCATCCTCTCACTTTCCAAGATTTCATTAAACAATCTGGTTAAAAACTCCACTGCCATTTCACCTAAACACCTCCGTGCTTCCACAGGTATGTTATCTGGACCAACAGCCTTTCCATTCTTCATCTTCTTCATAAGCTATCCATACTTCCTCCTTGCTAATCCATTGTACTTCATGATTCACTATCCCCACATCATCCAACCTTCTCTCCCTCTCATTCTCTTCATTCATCAATTTGGACAAGTTCTACACAAGGACTTCCCACAGTCAAGCTTGGAAAGTGGATGCCCTGTCCTTCTTCTTGGAAAGCCTCTCGGTGTATGCCTTTCCCCCTCTGCCTCTCCTCCCGAATGTTCTACTAAAGATTAAAAGGGACAGACCAAGGACAATACTGATTGCACCAGACTGGCCACGCCAGCACTAGTACCCCCTCTTGAGCAGTATTTCACTGCTGGAACCATGGCACCTGCCTCAGACCCCTTCCCTGCTGTCCCAGCAGGCGGGCCAGATTCTGCACCCTCAGCTTCAAACCCTGAACCTTGCAGCCTGGCTAATTCCTTGAGCTCTGCAATAGCATCCCTCAGTAAGCAGGTGTTAGATGTCATTCTGGAGGCAAGGAGGCCTAGTACTGGAAAATCTTATGCTTTAAAGTGGAAAAGATACTGTTCCTCGAACCAGACTCCGTGGAGATGGGCACAGCTGTGGCCAGCTTCCCTCATATTCTTCAGTACTTAACAGATATGCTCCACAAGGGCCTTTCCTTCTCGTCAATTGAAATTCATGCCTCTGCCATCTCCGCACATTATAATACTGAACCACCCCTCTTCTCTCACCCCCTGCTAAAGCAATTCCTCAGAGGAGCCAAAAATTTAAGACCACCCAGGAGAGCCTTTACTCCTACCTGGGACCTTAACTTTGCTTTGGAAAAGCTCACTCTCCCTCCTTTTGAGCCAGCTGCAACTGCAGAGTTGAAATTCCTTTCTTGGAACACAGCCTTCCTTCTTGCCATCACTTCAGTTAAGAGTGTCTGAATACTGGTCTTCATGGCAGTGGAGCCCTTCATAGTCTTCCATGCAGACAAGGGTGTCCCACGAGACCAAGCCTTCCTTTATGCCCAAGGTGGTGTCTAGAGTGGCTTTTAATTAGTCCATTCATTTGCCTACTTTTTTCCCAAATCCACAAAACAAAGGGAACGAATACTGCACTCTTTGGATGTGCACAGACAACTTTTATTTGGACAGGACTAAGCCTCTCAGAAAAATCTGAACAGCTGCTGGTTAGCTTTGCTGCAGCAGCAGAGGGGAAGGCCATTTCATAGCAAACCATTTCCAAATGGATAGCCCATTGCATTTATTTCTGCTACAAGCACCATGGAAACCTACCTCACAGGAAATAAGATCACATTCCACCAGGGCTGCATCAATCTATGCAGCCTTTTCCAGAGGAGTCCTTACCAGGGACATCCTAGAAGCTGCTACCTGGAGCTCTGTACATACCTTCTCCAAGCATTACCACATGCCTCTTTTTTTCTAAATCCAGAGCTGGTTTTGCCACTGTCTTGCAGGCCTTAATAGCTGGCCCTAATGCTCTGTAACTTCCTCTTCCCTTCCGTAGCTTTGGGAATCAACCCAAATGTGATGACTGCAACAGTGAAACACGAAGAACATAGTACAGTTGTGTACACTTACCATAAATGTAGATGTTTGAGTGTATTCACTGTTGCAGTCCTGGTTACCTTCTCTCCAGCCCCCTCACTTCTCTCGGTTATACCTTTCCTTCGTGTTTGGTATATTTAAGTTTTCTGGTGTATTTGATTTTTGATGGAAGTGTACCATAACATATAATTGCTTCCCATTGTGGGGCACCTGACATCTGGGGCAAGAAAAACTGATGTAATGGGGTCTGCTGCATGTTTCATACCCCTGATGACCTGATGTCATGGAAGAAGAGACAGTATCCGACGCAGGAATCTGAAGACTCTGGTGTTCAGGCTGGCTGAGGGCTACCTGCAGGCAGATAACCCAAATGTGATGACTGCAACAGTGAATACACTCTTAACATCTACATTTATGGTAAGGGTACACAACTGTACTTGTCTTCAGGGGAAGAGCGTTCTTTGGTTCAGTGGTGCTCCGGAATATCCTTTGAGTCTGCCCAAGATCTAAGGTAGCTGAGGACTCTGTCTCATGGGTCAAGGATAAAATGAAGCTTGACAGCTTCAGATAAAGAAGTTATGTACTCACCATAATGTTCCATCTGAGTTGTCCATCTTCATTTATCCTTGACTTCTTTCCCTCCTTCACCCGGCCTATCTAATGTCATTTGGTGGAATGGATACAACACACCTCCATGTGTGACTTGATGTTCATCGTGTTTCACTGTTGCAGTCATTACAATTTGGTTATCCTGCTGGCAGGCTACCCTCATTCGGCCTGAATTCCAAAGTCCTGGTCTGGCGTCAGTTGCTGTCGCCTCTTCCCTGATGTCTGTGCGCCAGGGGTATAAAAGATGCAGCAGACACCATTTTCTTCAGTCTTTCTTGCCGCGCAGTGCCCGAAGCAAAAGCAGTTTGCAAGTGCCGGTCGGCCGACTCTTGAGATTTTCAGAATTGAATTTCAGATCCAAAGTCTTCTATAAAGACCGATGTCAGAAAAAGTTAACAATTGTATTTCTTGTGGGAAGCAAATACCTCATAAGGATTTTCATTCTTACTGTATTCCTTGCTTAGGCCCTGACCATGACGTTGCTAGTTGTCGGTTTTGTGCTAGATTTAACCAACGCACTATTAAGTGTCGGTATGTTTTTGCTTTTCATTACTTTGGCCGATGGTTTAACTATATAATGCCATTGGAACTACCGACGACCGGAATTCATGAAAAGCGCAAGGAAAAAGAAAAGGACAGACATCCGAGGTCCAAAACCGACAACGAAGCCTCTTCTAGGCCAGTCGCCGGTTCGTCGGTGCTCAGTGAGGTGCTTTCGCAGCCCCTGACACCCGCTACCTCAGTGCCACAGGCCGCCTCCGACTCCCACGTGGAGACAACTAGGCCTCTGGATACTCAAGGTATTTGGAAACTAATCCCTCAGATGGGTCCGGAGCCGCTGAGCAGGCATCGGCTTCTGAGGGTGTTTTCAGACCTACACAACTTTATATCAAGCCAACTTCAGCATCCAAGACAAAGACTAAAACAGTTTTAAAGACAAGGAAACAAGTACAGCATTCTCCAGGACAGACTTCCATGCCTAAGAAACAGATGCTCAAAATGGCCGAAGACCTAATTACTTTGATCAGGGGCTCCCACCCCCTCCTGATAAAAGGCCTAGGCAAGATACTGAATACGATTCCTCTGATTAGGTTTCCATTTCGTCTGACTCCTCTTCAGAACAGGGATACTCTATTCCTCCCGATGAGGATTCGGATGCCGAAGAATCTATTCCTTAAGCTTCTCCTCCTGAGGATTACTTTTTTGGGGAAACCCTGCATACCATGAGGGAGCATTTCCACTGGGAGAGCCAAGATTATTCAGATTCTAAGAAAAGGCTTAGAGACTTTCTTCTGCTACCTCAGCACAGACCTCTTGCTATTCCACCTGTTCTAGACATTGTAGATGTATTTTCAGAGTCCGGCCTGTCTCTCGACTCTTTACCTCCTGCACCTGTTAAGCCAGATAGATACTACAGGGTTCCAGATTCTCATAAATTTCTATATAAAAACCCTGCTGCTGACCCAGAAACTATTTCTCAGGGTCCCAAAGGGGTCAAGGCTGCTACTGCTAAAAACCCTGTCTCCTCAGATAGAGATTCTAGGGCACTGGACAGATGGGGGGAAAAGTCTACACTTCTGCTACCTTGGCTGTAAGTTCTTTAAATTGTCAGTTTCATATACTTAAATATCAGCAATACTTAATGTCTCTGTTAAAACAGAAAATGTTGACAAATTCTGAATGTTCTGAGAACAAGGAATTGCAGGATTTATTGCATGCAGCTGAACAAGTGGGAAAACATACTTTGCAATGTGGTTATGATTCACTGGAGGCTTCTTGCAGGGCCACTGTAACAGGTTCTGTTATTAGAAGGCATGCTTGGTTAAAGGAACAGACTCTGCCTGATCATGCTAAAACAAAATTATTGGATCTCCATTACAGCATGATACTTTGTTTGGTATTGAGGCAGAAGAGGTGTTGAAGAAAATGGAGGATACAGCTAAATCTATGCATACAGTGAAGGGTTTCTTACAGGTACAGCCACCCAGATTTAGCAGGAACTGGCCTTCTAAGAATTGGTCCTTTCCCATGTCGGACAGGCCACAGAGGCAGATACAGACACCCCAGGGCTCATACAGGCCCAAACAATGGGGTGTTTCTACCTCCAAAAGCAGAGAAGACAAATCACAGCCATATAGGAAACAGTCCCAATGACTTCCCTCTGCCAGTGCCAAGGATTTTTCTCTTGGCAGCACCCTTAGGGGGGAAGCTAGCACTTTTTTCACAAAATTGGCACACGATCACCCAGGACAAATGGGTCCTAAATATAGTCTCTCGGGGCTACATGTTCCACTTTCACACCCTTCCAAAGGCAAAAGGTATGCCAGACCTGCCACACAATCAATGGGCAGGGGCACAAAAACAAGTAACATCTCTCATGGACATGAGGGCCATTCAGCCAGTGCCACAACATGAGCAGGGACAAGGATTTTACTCAAGACTTTTCTTAGTACCAAAGGGGTCAAGGCTTCTCCTCCTGAGACCAGTTCTGGACCTGTCTATTCTAAAACCTTTTCTGGACGTTCCGAAATTCAAAATGTTGACTCTACAACAGCTTCTGCCCATGCTGGGCAAGAAGGCTTGGCTTGTAACTTTGGACCTCAGAGGCATACCTGCATGTTCCAATCAGACAATCTTACAGAAGATACCTCAGATTCATAGCTGGCACAATGCACTAACAATTCTCTGCACTGCCCTTTGGCTTATCTACTGCACCCAGGGTCTTCACAGAATGCCTGGCACCAGTAATTGCTTTTTGCAGACAGAGAAATTCAAATATATCCCTACTTGGACGACTGCCTTATTCAAGCAGAAACCAAAGACATTCTACTAAAGCATCTGGCGTTTGTAAAAAGATTACTAATTTGCCTAGGGTACACAGTAAACGAAAAGAAATCAAAACTAGTACCCTCTCAAGAGATAATATTCCTGGGTGCAAGCTTAAATACAACTGCCCAGATGGCTTATCTCAAGCCAGACAAACAAAGGCAACTGACTTCTTACTTCGAAAGCATGGCAACAAAAACCCAGTTACCTGCAAGAAAAATTCTGCAGGCGCTAGGCTACATGGCCTCCTGCATTCTGCTAATTCCATATGCAAGACTGCATATGAGGAAACTACAATGGTATCTAAAAATTGTTTGGACTCCACATTGCCACAGCCTGGAATCGTTAATTTCACTCATTCCCTGCCTGCAACAGGAGTTTCGATGGTGGGCACAGGCCTGTCACCACAACAAGGGACAGCCATTCACTTTACCCACAGCCAGTCAAACACTAACAGATGCGTCAGATTATGCCTGGGGGGCCCACATGGCAGAAAAATGTATTCAGGGCACATGGCCCCCAAGCCAAAGGTATCTTCACATCAGTCAAAAAGAGATGCTAGCTGTACAAAATGCCCTGACAGCCTTCAAGGACCTACTTCATCCAGGACAGCTGCTGATAAAGATGGACAACACCACATTATGTGGTACATAAACAAGCAGGGGGGCACACATTCCTACTCCCTCTGCAGACAAGCCATGATTTTGTGGAACACAGCATTGACCTACCAAGTACACTTGCAAGCACAATTCCTGCCAGAAAAAACAAATGCTCTGGCAGACAAACTAAGCAAAACCTCATGGATCCTCAAGGGTGGAAACTAGATCCATAAATCTTCAGCATGATAACAAGGAAATGGGGATGCCCAGGCATAGATCTTTTTGCCTCCCCTCACAACTGCCAACTTCAGAGATTCTGCACAAGGACTTATCACAAACAAGCATGGAAAAGTGGATGCCTTGTCATTCAGCTGGAACAACCTTACAGTATATGCCTTTCCTCCACTGCCTCTCCTCCCCAAGGTACTCCTAAAGGTCAGACAAGAGAAGCCACAAATGATACTAATTGCCCCAGATTGGCCACGTCAACACTGGTACCCAATCCTAAGGAGCTTGTCCCAAGGCCCAGCCTGGACATTGCCTCAAATTCCTCATTTACTGACCCAACAAAACAATCAGATCCTGCACAGACAACTCGGAACCATAAATCTAGCTGCATGGCGGATAGTGTAACCATTCAGAATACACCTCTCTCTAAAGCGGTTATGGATGTTATTTTGGAGGCCAGGAGGCCCAGCACCAGAAAATCATATGCAGAAAAATGGAAGAGATTCTTTGCTCGGAACCAGGCACAAGGAATTGACACTCTTGTTCCAAATATACCTCAGATTTTACAATATCTAACTGAGATGCTGGACAAAGGCCTATCCTTCTCATCAATTAAGATCCATGCCTCATTTCAGCTCATTACAATACAGACCCACCTATTTTTTCATATCCATTGCTTAGGCAGTTCCTCAGGGGGGCCAAAAATATAAGACCTCCAAGGAGAGCACCCATTCCTGCATGGGACCTCAGTTTTGTCTCAACTCACGCAGCCTCCTTTCGAGCCAGCCAATACAACTGAGATAAAATTCTTGTCTTGGAAAACAGCTCTGCTCCTAGCAATAACTTCAGCAAGAAGAGTCTCAGTTACAGGCAGTAATGGCTGTGGAACCTTTTATTATCTTCCATCCGGACAGGGTTTCTCTAAGGACAAACCCAACATTTATGCCTAAGGTAGTGTCCAGTGTGGCTCTTAACCAAACCATTCATTTGCCTACTTTTTTCCCCAAATGCATGGAATAAAGGAGAGAGACTTCTGCATTCTTTGGACTTACACAGACAGCTACGCTTCTACTTGGACAAAACTAAAGCTTTCAGAAATACTGAGCAACTCTTAGTGGCATATGCTGCAGGATCACAAGGAAAGGCCATCTCAAAACAGACTATTTCAAAATGGATAGGACACTGCATTCGTTTCTGCTATTCACAACATGGCAAGCCAGTGCCTAAGGGCATTAAACCACATTCTACCAGGACAGCATCCACCTCAGCAGCCTTCCTCAGAGGCGTACCAACAAAGGAAATTTTGAGGCTGCAACTTGGTCTTCAGTGCACACTTTTGCTAAGCACTACCACTTACCTCTTTACTCTAAATCCAGAGCAGGCATTGCCACTGCTGTTCTGCAGGGCCTCATAGCCACTCCAAACTCTCTTTGGGCCCAGCCACCCAACCTCTGCTTTGGGATTCAACCCAAGTGTAATGACTGCAACAGTGAAACACGATGAACATAGTACAGTTGTGTACCTACCATAAATGTAGATGTTAGAGTGTATTTACTGTTGCAGTCCAGGTTACCCACCCACCATCCCCCTTTCTTTGCTGGGACTTATCTGTACTTCTCTATCCTCTGCAACCTATGTGGTGTATTTGCTTGTAGATGAAGGTATTGTTTATTTTAGTGCATGCTTTTATAAGCAAGGTTTTTTTTAGCCTACCCTTTTGGGGGCACCCTACATCTGGGGCAAGAAAAACTGAAGAAAATGGCGTCAGCTGCATCTTTTATACCCCTGGCACACTGCCGTTTGGGATGACGTGACAGCAACCGACGCCGGACTAGAACTTTGGAATTCAGGCCGACTGAGGGTAGCCTGCCAGCAGGATTATCCAAGTGTAATGACTGCAACAGTGAATACACTCTAACATCTACATTTATGGTAGGTACACAACTGTACTTTTTATGTATAGCAGATATGGTTTTCATCAGGCCTCCTGTTCTGTTTAGCTGTAATCTACAAACCCGATATGAGGTAACTAGGAGAAAGTCATTGTGTACAGGGTTGAAGCTTGAGAGTTTTTAGCCTGCGCGAGCTATGGAAATAGCCGAGACTGTTCATATTTTTGGGACCGAACCCATTAGTCGGGGATAAATGAAGATGGACAACTCAGATGGAATGTTATGCTGAGTACATAACTTCTTTTTTCAGGTGGTCACTGTTCAGTCTATTTTGTCCTTTTTGGGCAAGGATGACTGGATGTGCTGGATAGACCTTCAGGCTGTGTACTGTCACATACAAATGAATAGACAACCGGAAGGTATCACCTTTTCATGCTGGGAACCAGTCCTTACCAGCTCAGAGCACTTCCCTTTGGCTTCACCACAGACCTCAGGATGTTCACCAAATGCATGACATTGGTAACCGCTCACTTGAGATGGCAGTGATTTAAGTTTTTCTGTACTTGGATGACTGGCTAATTACTGCCCCAACCAGGCATCTACTAATGAGATCCAGGTACTCCAGATTTTCTCCCATCTGGGGATAACCATAAATTGCAACAAATTGTCAGTTAAAACCATCTCAGACATTGGAATTCATTGGACCAATTTCAACACAATGTCAGTGTCAGATTCTGTTCTTCTCTCAAGAGTACAAACTGTCAGATTCTAGGTCAGAAAAATAATTTAGTTCCACAGTCTCAGCCAGATTGATTCTACAGGCCTTGGGATCAGTGTCGGCGGCTGTAGTCCTAGTTCCTCTAGCAAGATTTCACATAAGAATAATACTTCAATGGATGGTTAGCGTCTCAGTGGTTTATTCTTTACCAGCACATGTCAGCCGAAGTAGTAATCACTCAGGCATTGGTGATGGATTCGATCAGATCAGGTTCTCTACAAGGCCATCCCTTCATTCTTCCTCAACCCAAGGCCATAGTGACCATGGACACATCCCAGGTTGTGTGAGATTGGGTGGCACTTCCTGGGGGAAACAGTCCAAGGCACTTGGCCCCCCGAAGAGACCAACACTCATAGTGTCTTGGAAATGAGAGCAGTCCTCTTCGCATTGCAGGCCTTTCAAGATGCACTCCATTTCGGGCAGTTGTGATTCAGGCAGACAATATGTCAGTAGTTTGGTACATCAGTAAATAAGGAGAAACCAGATCTTACCCCTTGTGTTGAGAAGCCCTCAGAGTATGGCAATGGGCGATCTCATCCAACCATTTTCTGTTAGCAATGCACATTCTGGAGAAGTCCAGCGTGATAGCAGACAAATCAAGCATGTCCACTCTACTGCCTCACAAGTTGTCGCTCAACATGAAAGTGGCAGAAATTATTTTTCACCAGTGGGGCCAAGTTTGCTGTGATCTTTTTGGATCTCCCCTTAACAAGTGCAGTAGCTTTATTTCCCTAATCACCAAGGGACTCTGCTACACTGTGCCCCCCCCGTCTCCTGTGAGCGTATCCTCCAACTCCCTTGATCCCCAAATTCTTGCAGAAAGCTTTTTAGTTGAAGAGCAAAGTCATTCTCATTGCACGTTATTGGCCTTGACAGATTTGATTCCCTTTCTTCGACCTCATCTGATTTGCCCACTTTGGATTCTGGATCCAATTCCAGACCTCCTGTCCCACCCAGCAGGCATGATTCACCCCCGGATATGTCATACCTAAAGTTGACAGCATGGTTTCTCCACTACCTTTAATAGACAGACAACTATGCTGTTGTCCCCTGTCCATCATATACTTTTATCTTCCCATAAAGCTTTTACAGGAAAACGGTACAGACGTAAATGGAAGAGGTTTGTTTTTGAGACGCATGAGAAATATATTGACCCCTTTTCAGCCGCTGTACAAAGTGTCATTGAAATTTTGTTAATTTCCAACAAAAGAGGTAGTTCAACCATTACAGATTAAATATCAGCCATCTCTTAATGTTCGCATTGGTTTTGAGAGCTCCACCCTGGCTTCATCTAAACTTTGTAAGGCCTTCTTGAAAGGTGTCCTTCTTTGAGACCTCCTTATAAAGATCCAACTCCTCCATGAGACTTAAATTTGTTACTGCAGGCCTTGATTCATTCACCTTTTGAAGTAGCATCACTACCCACTCCTCTTCTGCATCTTCTGGGAGTCTTGCCTTCAGACATGGACAGGATGATGAGGCACTTCCTCAAGTCCCAGATAGAGTTGGAGCTCCTGGCCTCTCCTGCCTATCCCGCCAAGGGAGCCTTGCCCCTTTTGGTTTTGCATTCTCCTCATCCAACCCCGGTGGCTTTGGATTCTAGGGACTAGGATGTCTGCAGTCAGATTCTGGCAAGGCAGAGTATCCCCCCTTTCTTGACCCCATCGGGGTTTCTGACTTATTCTGCTCCCCACCCTCAGAGCAAGGTGAGCCCTGTCCAAAAGTGGTTGATGCTGGCTCTGCGTGTGGGGGGGGGACTGTTTTGTGTGTGTGTCTGTCTGGTACAGTATTCTCGGACCGGTCCCTTCCTCTCGGTGCTTCAAAGCTAAGTACCCCGTTGGGGAACCTTTTCTTGCCTCAGTCCGATGTCAGAAAAAGTTAACAGTTGCATTTCTTGTGGGAAGCAAATACCTCATAAGGATTTTCATTCTTTTTGTATACCTTGCCTAGGCCCAGACCACAATGTCACTGGTTGTCGGTTTTGTGCTAGGTTCAATAAGCGAACTATAAAGCGTCACTTTGATTTCGCACGACACTACTTCGGTAGAAAATTTAATTACACTATGCCGTCAGAGCAACCGACTACCGGCGTGCATAAAAAACACAAGGATAGGGACAGGCAGCCTAGATCCAAGCCAGACTGCGAGGCCTCGGCTGGCCCGGTCGCCGGTTTTCAGTGAGGCGCCTACGCAGCCCCTGGCTACCGCTGAATTGGATCCCCAGGCCACATCGGATTCCCCCAGCAGAGATTTCTAGGCCGACGCAGCCTTTTTCCTTAGGCCCAACCGACGGCATCGCAGTAGGGGAAGCCGGTGCTGCAGAAACACCTTTGGTTTCTGAAGGTGTCTTCAGACAGACTACCCTCACCATAAAATCTTATGCTAAGCTTAAGACTCCTCTAAAACCAAAAAAAGCCTACACTTCAGTCTCCAGGTCAAGGCCCTATACCTAAGAAACAGATGCTTAAAATGGCTGAAGATTTGATTTCTTTGATCAGCCCCCCCCGACAAAAGGCCTAGACAAGAGGAGGATTATGCCTCCTCTGATCAGGTGTCTGTTTCCTCAGGCTCCTCTGAGGAACAGGATTACTCCTTTCCCCCTTATGAAGATTCTGATGCTGAAGACTCAATTCCCTCAGCTTCTCCCCCTGAAGACTGCTCCTTTGAGGAAACCTTACACACCATGAGGGAACATTTCCACTGGGAAGGTCAGGACTACTCTGACTCAAAGAAAAGGCTCTGGGAGTTTCTTTTACTTCCCCAGCACAGACCTCTTGCTATCCCCCCCTGTTTTGGACATAGTAGATGATGTTTTCTTAGAATCTAGTTTAAATCCAGATTCTCTGCCTCCTGCTCCAGCCAAACCAGATAGATACTATAGAGTGCCTGACTCTCACAAATTCCTTTACAAAAGCCCTGCTGCTGATCCACAGACAATCTCCCAAGGTCCCAAAGGGGCTAAGGCTTCTACGGCTAAAAATCCTGTACCTTCGGAAAGGGACTCCAGAGCACTAGACAGGTGGGGGAAGAAGGTTTACACTTCTACTACTCTAGCTATGAGAGCACTAAATTGTCAATTTCACATGCTTAAATACCAGCAATTCCTTATGTCTCAAATAAAACAAAAGATGGGCACGCTCCCTCAACAGTCTGAACTCAAGGAATGCAAGATCTGTTGCATGCAGCTGAACAGGTGGGCGCACATACTTTACAATGTGGTTTTGATGCCTTGGAAGCTTCCTCCAGAGCAGCTGTTACTGGGCCTGTTATACGTAGGCATGCTTGGTTAAAGGAACAATCTCTGCCTGATCATGTTAAAGCAAAGTTACTGGATGCGCCCTTACAGCAGGATGTTTTATTTGGGGTTAAAGCAGAGGAGGTTTTAAAGAAAATGGAGGATAAGACAAAATCTATGCAGACGGTCAAAGATTTCTTACAGGTACAGCTCCCACGCTTCAGCAGAAATTGGCCAACAAAAAATTGGTCCTTTCCAGCTTCTGACAGGCCACAGAGGGGTAAATACAGGCGCCTAAGGGGCAGATGACAAGCACAAATCCCTTACAAACCTCGCCAATGGGGCACTACAACACAGAAAGGAGGAGAAGACAGGTCCCAAACCACTAGAAGGCAAACACAATGACTTAAACATCAAGCTGCCAAGCAAAACCCTCTTGGCAGCTCCCTTGGGAGGAAAATTAACACTTTTTGCAGACAACTGGCGCATCGTCACAAAGGACAAATGGGTCCTAGACATTATCTCACATGGATACAGATTCTATTTCCACACCTTGCCAAGGATAAAAGGAATGCCAAACCTGCCACAAAATCAATGGGCAGAGGCACAAAAACAAATTACAGCTTTCATGGACATGAAAGCCATCCAACTGGTACCTACAGAGGAGCAAGGCCAGGGATTTTACTCAAGGCTCTTTCTAGTCCCCAGAAAGGATAATGCTTGGAGACCTATTCTGGACCTTTCAATTTTAAACACTTTCTTGCAAGTACCCAAATTCAAGATGCTAACACTACATCAGCTTCTTCCCATGTTGGGAAGAAAGCTTGGCTAGTAACGTTGGACCTCAAGGAGGCATACCTGCATGTCCCTATCAGACAAAATTGCAGAAGATACCTCCGTTTCATTGCAGGTTCAACCCATTACCAATTCTCTGCACTGCCCTTTGGCTTATCTACTGCACCCAGGGTCTTCACAAAATGCCTGGCACCAGTAATTGCATATTGCAGACAGAGGGGAATTCAGATGTACCCATACCTGGACGACTGTCTCATACAAGCAGAAAGCAAGGACATTCTCTTACACCTGGCTTTTGTAAAACATCTTCTAAGTTGCCTAGGGTACACAGTAAACGAACAGAAATCAAAACTAGTGCCCTCACAAACTGACATTTCTGGGTGCCAGCTTGAATACAACTGCCCAGATGGCTTATCTGACACCAGAAAAACAACTACAATTAACTCAGTACTTCAGAACAATGGCAACAAAGGCCCAACTCCCTGCAAGAACAATTCTGCAGGCCTTGGGCTTCATGGCATCTTGCATACTACTAATACCATTTGCAAAACTGCATATGAGGAAATTACAATGGTACCTAAAAAGCATATGGACTCAACACAGTCACAGCTTGGAAACAATAACTCTCATTCCCTGCCTTCAACAGGAGTTTCTATGGTGGTCACAGGCTTGTCACCTCAACCAGGGTCAGCCTTTCACCCTACCCCCAGCCAGGCAAACTATGACAACAGATGCATCGGACTATGCCTGGGGGGCACACATAGCAGGACGGTGCGTTCAAGGCTTATGGACAGCAGATCAAAGGAATCTGCACATCAATCTAAAAGAAATGCTAGCTGTACAAAATGTTCTGACAGCCTTCAAGGACCTCCTGCATCCAGGACAGGTTATCATAAGGACAGACAACACCACAACAAACAAGGGGGCACACACTCCTACCCTCTATGCAGGCAAGCAGTGACCTTGTGGAGCACAGCACTGGCTTACCAAGTTCAATTACAAGCTCAATTCCTGCCAGGAAAAAAGAACCTATTGGCAGACGACCTAAGCAGAAACATCATGGATCCCCACGAATGGAAACTGGATCCACAAGTATTCGCAATGATGACTCAAAAGTGGGGTCTCCCAGACATAGATCTGTTTGCCAGCCCTCAAAACTATCACCTAACAAAGTTTTGCGCAAGGACTTTTCACCAACAAGCTTGGAAAGTGGACGCACCCTCATTCAGTTGGAAAATGCTAACAGTATATGCCTTTCCTCCACTACCCCTTCTCACAAAGGTGCTACTGAAAGTCAGGATGGAGAGACCTTGAATGATGCTCATTGCGCCAGACTGGCCACGCCAGCACTGCTACCCACTATTAAGGAATATGGCCCATGGCCCACCATGGATTCTACCACAAATTACCCACCTGCTCACACAGCAAGACAATCAGATTCTACACAGCCAGCTCAAAACCTTAAACTTGGCTGCATGGCAAATCACGTAGGCAACCAGCCAGCTCCTCTCTCACAAGCTGTTATGGAAGTTATTCTGGAGGCCAGGAGGCCCAGCACCAGGAAAGCCTACTCAGATAAATGGAAAAGGTTTTGCTCCTGGAACCAAGCTAAAGGCCAAAATACCCTTCAGCCTGACATACCTCAGATTCCGCAATATCTAACTGAGAATGTTACACAAAGGGCTTTCTTTTTCATCTATTAAAATCCACGCCTCAGCTATTTCTGCTCACTACAACACGGATCCTCCCTTATTTTCTCATCCACTCTTAAGGCAGTTTCTCAGAGGGGTCAAGAACATTCGGCCTCACAGGAAAGCACCAACACCTACTTGGGATCTCAGTTTTGTTCTGGAAAAACTCACGCTACCTCCTTTTGAACCAGCTTTCTCAGCTGACCTAAAGTTTATATCATGGAAGACTGCCCTGCTGCTAGCAATCACTTCAGCTAGAAGAGTTTCAGAGCTTCAGGCACTAATGCCAGTAGAGCCTTTCCTCATTTTTCATCAAGACAGGGTTTCTTTATGAACTAACCCCTCCTTTATGCCTAAGGTGGTATCCAGTGTGGCCCTAAATCAAACCATCCATTTGCCCACCTTCTTTCCAAATCCACAGAACAAAGGAGAAAGACTCCTGTATTCCTTGGACATTCACAGACAGCTACGTTACTACTTGGATAAAACTAAGGTTTTCAGAAAATTTGACCAGCTTCTTGTATCCTGTGCTACAGCATCACAAGGAAAGGCCATCTCAAAACAAACCATTTCCAAATGGATAGGACATTGCGTACGTTTTTGCTACACCCATCATGGAAAACGAGTTCCTGCTACCATAAGGCCCCAATCTACCAGGGCAGCAGCTACATCTACAGCCTTCCTCAGGGGGGTACCAACCAAGGATTTTCTGTAAGCTGCAACTTGGAGTTCAGTACACACCTTCACCAAACATCATCACTTACCACTTTACTGTAAGACCAGGGCGGCCTTCGCCACTGCAGTTTTGCAGGGCCTTCTAGCCCCCTCTAACCCTGTTTGACTCCTCCCCCCATCCTTAGCTTTGGGATTCTACCCAAGTGTCATGACTGCAGCAGGGTAACACGATGAACATAGTACAGATGTTCATCATGCATACAGCTGCAGTCATAACAGACGAGTTCTCCTGCCGTCAGGTCCTCGGTCGGCCGAATTCCAAAGTCTAGGTCCAGCGTCGGTTGTCGTCGCTTCCTCCCTGACGTCAGTGCGGCAGGGGTATAAAAGAGGCAGCCGACGCCGTTTTCTTCAGTCTTTCTTGCCGCGCGGTGCCTGAAGCAGAAGCAGTTCGCAAGTGCCGGTTGGCCAGCTCCTGAGATTTACGAAAGTATTTCAGCCGAAGTCTTCTTGAAAGCTAAGTACCCCGTTGGGGAAACTTTTCTTGCCTCAGACCGATGTCAGACAAAGTTAATAATTGCATTTCATGTGGGAAGCAAATACCCCATAAGGATTTCCACTCTTACTGTATACCTTGCTTAAGCCCAGACCACGACGTCTCGGCCTGCCGTTTTTGTGCTAGATTCAACAAATGCACTATTAAGCAGGCGGAGTTAAACCCTCACTTTTGGCAAAAATTTAATTATATTATGTCGTCGGATACTCCGACTCCAGTTTTGAGCAAAAAACGCAAAGATAAGGACCGGCATACGAGGTCCGCACCACCTACTGATACCACGCTAAGGCCGACTACCGGTTCTCCGGTACTCAGCGAGGCGCCTACGCAGCCCCTGAGTACCGATAACAATGCATTACCGGTGTCTTCAGTACCCGAGGTCGCAGGCTCCTCGGCCCCCATTCCTACTGCAGATACCAATGCCACTCCTGGCGGGGAAACTCAGAATTTAGACAGGCCTGCTATTTCTCAAGGGGTCTTCAGGCCTTCCTCCTTCTCTATTAAAGCCTTCACTAAATCTAAAACAGCCATGAAAACCAAAAAAACAGGATGTTCATCGTGCATACAGCTGTAGTAATCACAGATGGGTTTTCAGCCGTCAGGCGGTCCCACGGTCGGCCGAATTCCAAAGTCTTGGTCCGGTGTCAGTTGTCGTCGCTTACTCTTCTGACGTCAGGAAGGCCAGAGTATATAAGACACAGCCGACGCCATGTTCTTCAGTCTTTTTTGCCGCGCGGTGCCCGAAGCAGAAGCAGTTCGCAAGTGCCGGTCGGCCAGCTCCTGAATTACGGAAATATTTGGAACTGAAGTCTTCATTAAAGCTAAGTACCCCGTTGGGGAAACTTTTCTTGCCTCAGACAGATGTCAGAAAAAGTTAATAATTGTATTTCTTGTGGTAAGCAAATACCGCATAAGGATTTCCATTCCCTTTGCATACCTTGTTTGGGCCCAGACCACGACGTCTCGGGCTGTCGCTTTTGCGCTACTTTCAATAAACACACTATCAAGCGTCGGGTGGAGTTCGCCCAACACTATTTTGGTAAAGCTTTTGACTATAAAATGTCGTCGGACACTCCGACTACCATTTTATCCAAAAAACGCAAGGAAAAGGACTGACACGCGAGGCCCGCGGTCTCCGCTGACACCACGCCGAAACAGGCTCCACGTGGTCCGGTTCTCAGCGAGACGTCTTTGCAGTCCTTGACTACCGACGACACTCCTTTGGCGGTGTCTTCTGTACCCGAGACCGCTGGGTCCTCGGCCCTTTCCCAGACTACAACCAAGCCCGGCTTATGTCGAGCCTACTAATGTGGACAGGTCCACCTCCACCCATGGTGTATTTAGGCCTTCATCTTCTTTTTCTATTAAGGCCTTTACTAAATCCAAAGCAGCCAGGCATCAAACTAGGCCTGCTGCTCAAGGCCCATCTCCTGGACACATGCCTAAGAAACACGTGCTTAAAATGGCTGAGGATCTAATTACTCTTATCAGAGGTTCTCAGCCCCCTCCTGACAAGAGACCCAGAGTGGAGGAAGAATCCCCCTCTTCTGATCAGGGATCCATTTTATCAGAACATTCTGATGCAGAGGTACACTCATACTCCCCTTTTGAGGATTCGGATGCAGAACAGTCCATTCCTTCTGTATCCCCCCCTGAGGATTTTTCTTTTGGGGAAACCTTGCACACCTTGAGAGAACATTTCCATTGGGAAGGCCAAGACTTTTCAGATTCCAAGAAAAGACTTAGGGAATTTCTTTGGTTACCTCAGCACAGACCTCTGGCTATACCCCCTGTTTTGGAGGTACTGGATGTCTATTCGGAGGCTTGTCTTAACCCTGATTCTCTGCCTCCTGCACCAGTAAAGCCTGATAGATATTACAGAGTACCCAGTTCTCACCAATTTCTCTACAAAGGCCATAATGCTGACCCTGAAACCATTTCACAAGGCCCTAAGGGATTGAAGGCCTCCACTGCCAAGAATCCACTTCCTGCAGAAAGGGAATCTAGATCTTTAGAAAGGTGGGGTAAGAAGGTATATACCTCGGCCACCCTAGCCATGAGGGCCTTAAACTGTCAGTTTCATATGATTAAATATCAACAGTTTCTGTTATCACAATTAAAAAACAAAATGTCTCAACCTGAACAACCAGATTTAAAAGAGTTACAGGATATGTTGCATAGTGCAGAGCAAGTGGGTAAACACACCTTACAATGTGGTTATGATGCCCTAGAGGCCTCCAGTAGAGCGGCTGCTACAGGATCAGTCATTCGCAGACATGCCTGGCTTAGGGAACAAAATTTGCCTGATCATGTGAAAGCTAAACTTCTTGATGCTCCTTTACAAAAGGATGTACTTTTTGGTACTAATGCTGAGGACATACTACGAAAAATGGAAGAAAAAGCCAAATCTATGCAAACTGTCAAAGCTTTCTTACAGGTTCAGCCACCACGTTTTAGCAGGAATTGGCCTTCAAAAAACTGGTCCTTTCCAGCCACTGACAAGCCCCAAAGAGGTAGATACAGACGCACAAGGGGCAGAGGACACTCACAGGGATCATATAGAGGCAGACAATGGCAATCTCCGGCACCAATAGGTGGTGAAGACAGTGCACAACAATACAGGAAGAAACAATGACTCCCTCATTTCCATGCCAAGCAAGTCACAGCTGGCAGCACCTTTGGGAGGGAAACTAGCATTATTTGCAAGCAATTGGCGTATTGTCACAACAGACAAATGGATACTGGACATTATAAACAGAGGCTACAAATTTCAATTTCACACTCTTCCAAAAATGAGAGGCATGCCAAACCTGCCACAAAATCAAAGGGCAGAGGCACAACTGCAAATTTCCAAGCTCCTAAACATGAGAGCTATACAAAAGGTACCTACGCACCAACAAGGTCAAGGTTTTAATTCAAGACTCTTTCTGGTTCCAAGAAAAGGAACCGACTGGAGACCCATTCTGGACTTATCCATCCTAAACACATTTCTGCTCGTACCAAAATTCAAGATGCTCACATTACAGCAACTTCTTCCCATGCTGGGCAAGGAGTTTTGGCTGGTAACATTGGACCTCAAGGAGGCATACCTGCATGTCCCAGTCAGACAAAGCTGCAGAAGATACCTCAGATTTCTTGCAGGTTCGATCCACTATCAATTTTCTGCATTGCCCTTTGGCTTATCTACTGCGCCCAGAGTATTCACAAAGTGCCTGGCATCAGTGATTGCCTTTTGCAGACTTCAAGGGATACAAATTTACCCTTATCTGGACGACTGCCTGATCCAAGCGGACAGCAAACACATACTACTGGAACATCTGGCATATGTGACACGGTTACTGCTTTCTCTGGGATACACCATCAACAAGGAGAAATCAAGGCTAACACCATCTCAGAAAATAACTTTCCTGGGTGCCAGCTTGGACACAAACACCCAGATGGCATATCTTACGCTAGAAAAACAAGGGCAATTATCTCAGTACTTCAAAACACTAGCGAAAAGTACCAGGCTTACTGCAAGGAAAATCCTGCAGGCTCTGGGATTCATGGCATCTTGCATTCTGCTAATCCCATGTGCAAAGTTGCATATGAGGAAACTTCAATGGTACCTAAAAAATCTATGGTCTCAACACACTCACAGTTTGGAAGCAATTATACCAATAATTCCATGTTTGCAAAAGGAATTTCTATGGTGGGCCCAAGCATGTCAAGTAAACACAGGCCTTCCATTCTGCAAGCCTCAAGCAAAACAAGTCATAACCACAGACGCCTCAGATTACGCCTGGGGGGCGCACATGAAGGACAGGTGCATTCAGGGCAGATGGTCCCACAAGGTAAAGCACCTTCACATCAATCAAAAAGAAATGCTAGCAGTAATAAATGCAATTACAGCTTTCAAGGTCTTCCTGCTTCCAGGTCAATTACTGATAAGAACAGACAACACCACAGTTATGTGGTACATAAACAAACAAGGAGGAACACATTCATACCCCTTGTGCAGACTAGCCATGACTCTTTGGAACTTGGCTCTGGAAATACAGATCGAACTTCAGGCACAGTACTTGCCAGGACTGGAAAACACACCGGCAGACACTCTGAGCAGGAATATGACAGATCCACACGAATGGAAGTTGCATCCAAAGGTGTTTACGGAAATAGTCGAAGCGTGGGGGAGGCCAGACATAGATCTTTTTGCCTCCCACAGGAACCATCAATTGAAAAAGTTTTGTTCAAGGACCTTCCATCCAAAGGCCTGGAAAGTGGACGCCCTTTCTTTCAGTTGGACAGCATGGACAGTTTATGCATTTCCACCTCTGCCTCTTCTGTCCAAGGTGCTTTTGAAAGCAAGAAC
>NC_056734.1:353856203-353956529 GCF_019279795.1 Protopterus annectens | reverse complement strand
AGCCCCTGAGTTCCCTGCGGGGATTCAGGGTTGAATTTTCAATTTTCTGACTAGTGATTGATACCCCAAGGCATCACTCATTCAAGCCAGGAACACAACCTTTCACTGTGCTGAGTCAGCTGGCATTGAATAAACTCGGATGCATCTGCACCCTTTATGCAGTGGTTCATGGCTAAACCAAAAATCTTTGCCTCGTTAGCAGGTCCCCAAATAAGCGAAAAATTTTCACATTTAATGTCAAGGCATGCATTATTGACGACCTAGTTTGCAGTCTCTGAGTTCTTGTTTTTGTTGCAGTCAGGGCAAGCTTGAGTTAACCAAACTAGTTTAGCGGATTGGCTTGCATGATTTTGTATTCTCCGGATCACTGCAGGGTTCAGCTGGGATTACATCAGCTTTTCTTGCCATGCAGGAGCCCAAAGCAGAAGCAGTTGGTAAGTGCCAGTTGGCCGCTTCCTGAAATTTTCGTTTTTCGAGTTTCAAACCTGAAGTCTTCTAAAGCTAAGTACCCCATTGGGGATCCTTTTTTCTTGCTCTAACCAATGTCAGAAAAAGTTAACAATTGTCTTGCCTGTTGAAAACAAATACCTCAAAGAGATTTTCATTCTTACTGCATAATCTGTTTAGGCCCAGACCACGACGTTCCTCGCTGTAGGTTTTGTGCCTTGTTTAATGCCCAAACTATTCGTCATTGGGCTATCTTTGTCACTAAATTATTTCGCTTTCGTTCTCCGTTTTCCCAAATGGCTCCAATAAGCCATCAGACTGTTGATCTTTCGAAAAAATGTAAGGATAAAGACAGAGACAGACCGCATGGGTCCAAAAACCGCCACAGCTTCCATTCAGCTATTCGCCAGTTTGCTGGTACTCAGTGAGGTGCTTTCGCAGTCCCTGATACCAGCTTTTACAAATTTGCAGGCCTCTGCTGAGACCCATTCAGAGTCCGATGTTCATCGTGCATACAGCTGCAGTCATAACAGATGGGTTTTCCTGCTGTCAGGCGGGTCCTCGGTCGGACGAATTCCAAAGTCTAGGTCCGGCGTTGGTTGTCGTCACCTCCTCCCTGACGTCAGTGCGACAGGGGTATAAAAGATCCAGCCGACGCCATTTTTTTCAGTCTTTCTTGCCGCGCGGTGCCCGAAGCAGTTCGCAAGTGCCGGTCGGCCAGCTCCTGAGATTACGAATATTTTTCAACCAAAGTCCTCTTGAAAGCTAAGTACCCCGTTGGGGAAACTTTTCTTGCCTCAGACCGATGTCAGACAAAGTTAATAATTGCATTTCTTGTGGGAAGCAAATACTGCATAAGGATTTTCATTCCCTCTGCATTCCTTGCCTAGGCCCAGACTACGACGTCTCGGCCTGTCGTTTTTGTGCTACATTCAACAGACGCGCTATTAAGCGTCGGGCGGAGTTCGCCCAACACTATTTTGGCAAAAAGTTTAATTACATTATGTCGTCGGATACTCCGACTCTAGTTATAAGTAAAAGGTGCAAAGATAAGGACCGACATACGAGGTCCACAACTTCTACCAACACCACGCCAAAACCGACTACAGGTGCTCCGGTTCTCAGTGAGGCACCTACGCAGCCCCTGACTACCGACGACACTTCATTGGCGGTGTCTTCTGTGCCCGAGGTTGCAGGCTCTTCGGCCCACACCCTGACTACAGATACCGAAGCCACTATTGGCGGTGAAACTCAGAGTTTAGATAGACCTGCCACCTCTCAAGGTGTCTACAGGCCTTCCTCTTCTTTTTCCATCAAGGCTTTCACTAAGTCTAAATCAGCCATGCATACTTAAAAAACAAGCTCCACAGGGCCCTTCTCAAGGCCCCATGCCTAAAAAGCAGATGCTCAAAATGGCTGAAGATTTGATTACTCTTATTAGGGGTTCTCAACCCCCCCCCCCCCAGACAAAAGACCCAGAGTGGAGGAAGAATCCCCCTCCTCTGACCAGGTCTCCATTATTTCAGAACATTCTGAAGACCAGGAACATTCTTACTCCCCTTTTGAAGATTCTGATGCAGAGGAGTCCATTCCCTCTGCCCCCCCCTGAGGATTACTCTTTTGGGGGAACCTTACATACCTTGAGGGAACACTTCCACTGGGAAGGCCAAGAGTACTCAGACTCCAAGAAAAGGCTTGGGGATTTCCTCTTGCTCCCTCAGCACAGGCCTCTGGCTATACCTCCTGTCTTAGACATTCTAGATGACGTGTATTCAGAGGCCTGCCTTAACCCAGATTCTTTACCTCCAGCTCCAGTCAAGCCTGACAGGTATTACCGGGTTCCTGACTCACACCAATTCCTATACAAAAGCCATGCGGCTGACCCAGAAACTATATCACAGGGTCCCAAGGGAATTAAGGCCTCCACTGCTAAAAATCCATTACCTTCAGAGAGAGATTCCAGAGCTTTAGAGAGGTGGGGGGAAAAGGTTTACACCTCGGCCACCTTAACCATGAGGGCATTAAACTGTCAGTTCCATATGTTAAAGTACCAACAATTTCTGTTATCACAGTTGAGAAACAAAATGTCACAACCTGAACAACCAGACTTGAAGGAGTTGCAGGATTTGATACATAGTGCAGAACAAGTGGGTAAACATACCTTGCAATGTGGTTTTGATGCTTTAGAGGCCTCATGTAGAGCTGCTGTTACAGGATCAGTCATAATGAGGCATGCCTGGCTCAGAGCAAACCTTACCAGATCATGTCAAAGCTAAATTGCTAGATGCCCCTCTGCAAAAAGATGTATTGTTTGGTGTTAAAGCTGAGGAGGTATTAAAGAAAATGGAGGAGAAGGCAAAATCAATGCAAACAGTAAAAGATTTCCCACAGGTACAACCTCCACGTTTCAGTAGAAATTGGCCTTCCAAAAATTGGTCCTTTCCAGCCACGGACAGACCCCAAAGAGGTAGATACAGGCGTCCAAGGGCAGAGGGCAATCTCAAGGATCATTTAGAGGCAGACAATGGCAAGCACCCACACAAAGAGGTGGTGAGGATAGTTCACAGCCATTCAGAAAGCAGAACCAATGACTTTCCCCTTTGCATGCCAAGCAAGGCTCAAATGGCAGCACCTTTAGGTGGAAAACTGGCATTATTTTCGAAAAATTGGCATATTGTCACAAAAGACAAATGGATCCTGGACATTATAGACAGAGGCTACAGATTTCACTTTCACACCCTTCCAAAAATGAGAGGCATGCCAAACCTGCCACACAATCAAAGGGCAGAGGCACAGAAACAAATTTCAGATCTCATGGACATGAAAGCTATTCAAGAGGTACCTGTACAAGAACAGGGTCAAGGTTTTTATTCCAGACTATTCCTGGTACCAAGGAAGGGAAAAGATTGGAGACCTATTGTGGACCTATCCATCCTAAACACTTTTTTACTCGTGCCAAAATTCAAGATGCTCACATTACAGCAGCTTCTTCCCATGCTGGGCAAGGAGTCTTGGCTGGTAACATTGGACCTCAAGGAGGCATACCTGCATGTCCCAATCAGACAAGATTGCAGAAGATACCTCAGATTTCTTGCAGGTTCAACCCATTATCAATTCTCTGCATTGCCCTTTGGCTTATCTACTGTGCCCAGAGTGTTCACGAAATGCCTGGCATCAGTAATCGCCTACTGCAGACTTCAAGGGATACAAATATACCCTTATCTGGACGACTGCCTGATCCAAGCGGACATCAAGCACATACTTATGAAACATCTGGCGTTTGTAATAATGTTGTTGAATTCTCTGGGATACACAGTCAACAAGAAATCAAGGCTAATACCCTCTCAAACAATAATTTTCCTGGGTGCCAGCTTGGATACAAACACCCAGATGGCCTATCTCACGCCAGAGAAACAAGGGCAACTAACTCAATACTTCAGAAAACTGGCAACTTTCACCAGGCTGACTGCAAGGAAAATCCTGCAGGCTCTGGGATTCATGGCATCTTGCATCCTACTTAATCCCATGTGCAAAGCTGCATATGAGGAAACTTCAATGGTACCTAAAAAACCTATGGTCTCAACACAGCCACAGTTTGGAAACAATAATACCACTAATTCAATGTCTTCAAAAGGAATTTCTGTGGTGGGCTCAAGCATGCCAAAGAAACACAGGTCTCCCATTCTGCAAGCGTAGTCCGAGGCATCAAATCATCACAACAGATGCCTCGGACTAAGCCTGGGGGGCGCACATGATAGATCGGTGCATTCAGGGCAAATGGTCCCAAAAAGAAAAGCACCTACACATCAATCAGAAGGAAATGCTAGCAGTAAAAATGCTATTATAGCTTTCAAGGACCTACTGCATCCAGGCCAGCTATTGATAAGGACGGACAGCACCACAGTAATGTGGTACATAAACAAACAGGGAGGTACCCATTCATACCCCCTATGCAGGCAAGCCATGTCTCTTTTTGGAACATGGCTCTAGAATTACAAATCGAGCTTCAAGCACAGTACCTGCCAGGCAAGGAAAACAAACTGGCAGACAACCTAAGCAGAAATATGACAGATCCACACGAATGGAAGTTGCATCCTCAAGTTTTCACAAGGATAACTCAAGCATGGGGAAGGCCAGACATAGATCTCTTTGCCTCCCACAGAAATCACCAATTGGCAAAATTCTGCTCAAGGACCTTTCATCCACAGGCCTGGAAGGTGGACACACTCTCCTTCAGTTGGGCAACAATGACAGTTCATGCCTTTCCACCTCTCCCTCTGCTGCCCAAAGTTCTATTAAAAACCAGAGCAGACAGACCAAAGATGATTCTCATTGCTCCAGACTGGCCAAGACAACACTGGTACCCACTCCTGAAAAGCCTGGCACATTCCCCGCCATGGATCCTGCCTGTAATTCCTCTTCTACTGACTCAGCACAACTTCAAAACTCTACACAGTCAGCTGAAAACACTCAATCTAGCCGCATGGAAGATTCCTTAAATTCACAACAGGCCCTACTCTCCAAGGAGGTGCAGGATGTCATTTTGGAGGCCAGAAGACCTTCTACAAGAAAAGCCTACTCTGCAAAATGGAAACGGTTTTGTGCCTGGAATGAGAGAAAAAGGGTCAGAATCCAGGAATACTAAATTTACCATAAATATTACAGTACCTAGCTGAGATGCTAAGCAATGGACTTTCATTCTCCTCCATCAAAATCCATGCCTCAGCCATTTCTGCAAAATACAACACTGATCCTCCTTTATTCTCTCACCACCTCTTAAGACAGTTCCTCAGAGGGGCTAAGAATATAAAGCCCCCAAGGAAACAACCTGCTTGGGACCTCAATTTCATACTAGAAAAACTGGCCTTGCCTCCTTTTGAGCCAGCTGCTTCAACAGAACTGCAAGTTTTGGAAAACAGCCTTCCTCCTGGCAATCACTTCAGCTCGCAGGGTTTCGGAACTACAAGCCCTCATGGCTGTGCAGCCTTTAATCATTTTCCATCAGGACAGAGTTACCTTACGAAATAATCTGTCCTTTATGCCAAAGGTAGTATCCAGGGTAGCCTTGAATCAGGCTATCCACTTACCTACCTTCTACCCTAATCCTCAAAACAAAGGGGAAAGACTGCTACATTCCTTGGACATTCACAGACAGCTGCGTTATTATTTGGACAGAACAAAGCCTTTCAGAAAATCAGAGCAACTCTTTGTGTCCTATGCTGCAGGAGCTCAAGGGAAGCCTATTTCCAAACAGACAATCTTAAAGTGGATAGCCCACTGCATACGCTTTTGTTACTCTTTTCATGGTAAATCTGTACCTGCAGGCATCAGATCTCACTCCACAAGGGCCACAGCTACCTCTGCAGCTTTCCTCAGGAGGGTTCCTACCAAAGATATTTTGGAAGCAGCCACTAGTTCCGTACATACCTTCTCCAAGCACTATCACCTACCATTATACTCCAAATCTAGAGCAGGCTTTGCCACTGCAGTCTTGCAGGGCATCCTGGCTCCTCCTAGTTCCACCTAGTGCCTATCGCCCCTTTTTTAGCTTTGGTGTTCTACCCATCTGTTATGACTGCAGCTGTATGCGCGATGAACATAGTACAATTTTGTACCTACCATAAATGTAGATGTTCGAGTGCTAATACAGCTGCAGTCCAGGTTTCCCTCCCTCCTTCCCCTCTAGGGGTATTCTTTTATGGTGTATTTGCTTGCAACTGCTGTTTTTTGATTATATTGCATTGCATTATTACATAATTTTATGTATTGCCTTCCTTCTGGGGGCACCTGACATCTGGGGCAAGAAAAACTGAAGAAAATGGCGTCGGCTGGATCTTTTATACGCCTGTCGCACTGACGTCAGGGAGGAGGCGACGACAACCGACGCCGGACCTAGACTTTGGAATTCGACCGACCGAGGACCTGCCTGAAGGCAGGAAAACCCATCTGTTATGATTGCAGCTGTATTAGCACTCTAGCATCTACATTTATGGTAGGTACAAAACTGTACTGTATGCCACAGGATGCTTCTTCGACTATGGAACCTGCAGATGTCTCTACCTTGGATGGGTCCGGAGCCGCTATGCAGGCTCTGGCTTCTGAGGATGTATTCAACCTTCTGATGTTCGCATTAAACCAACAGTTTTTTCCATTAAAAATACAGAGCTTCTCAGGCCCAGAGTTTGCACTACGCTTATAAAACTGATGACCAAAGCACATGCGCAAGCTCTCTTGCCACAGAAACATATGCTTAGAAAGGCTGAAGACCTTATAACTTTAATTAGGGGAAACCAGCCTTCCCCCTCTAAAAGTCAAAGAATTGATTTTCCTTCTGATTCTACAGACTGAGTCCGACAACTCTGATCCCTCTGATTACCAGGACATACCCTTATCTACCTATGAGGATTCAGATGCAGAGGATTCCATTCCCTCTGCCTCCCCTCCAGAGGACTTTTCTTTTGGTGAAACCTTGCATACTTTAAGAGAGCATTTCCACTGGGAATGCCAGGACTATCCTCAGTCCAAAAAGAGACTCAGAATTTCTAGACTTGCCTCAGCACAGACCTCTAGCTATACCGCCTGTCCTGAACATTGTAGATGATGTCTTCATGGAATCCAGTCTTACTCCTGATACTTTACTTCCAGCTCCTAGAAAGCCTGACTCTCGCAAATTTCTCTTTAAGAATCCCACAGCGGATCCAAAGACCATTTCCGAAGGACCTAAAGGCATTAAGGCTACTACAGCCAAAAACCCTACACCTTCAGACAGGGATTCTAGAGCTTTAGACAGATGGGTTAAGAAGGTATATACCTCTACAACTCTTGCCATCAGGGCTTTGAGTTGCCAGTTTCACATGTTGAAGTACCAGCAGCATGTTATGGAACTAATTAAACAAAAAATGTTGTTACTTCTAGATTGTCCAGAAAATAACTATTTAAAACAGTTGATGCATTCTGCAAACCAAGTTAGTAAACATACTTTGCAGTGTGGTTTTGATGCCTTAGAAGCATCTTGCAGGGCTGCTGTCACTGGGTCTGTACTGAGAAGGCATGCTTGGCTGAAGGAGCAAATCTTGCCAGACCATGTCAAAGCAAAATTACTAGGTGCTCCATTAAACCAGGAAAGGTTGTTTGGCACAAAAGCAGAAGACGTTCTTAAAAAGATGGAGGAAAAAGCTAAATCTGTGCAAACTGTTAGTTTTCTTACAGGTACAGCCAACCTAGATTCAGTAGGCATTGGCCTTCAAAAACATTCCAGCCCCTCAAAGGCCTTCACAGTCCAAACCCAGGGGTAGCAGGCCACCAAGACTACAGTCTCAGGGTACGCAGAGATCTAAACAATGGAGTGCTCCCCCTTCTAGAACAGGCAGTAGTAAGCCCACCCCCTTATGGAAACCGTTCGCAATGATTTGTCTTTCTTCCTTCCTTCCCATCAAAGCCCAAGTACTTACACCCCTAGGAGGAAAGTTCGCCCTGCATGCACAAAACTGGATGTCCATTACACAGGACCGAAGGGTCCTAAACATTGTATCACAGGGATACAAATTCTACTTCCACTCACTGCCAACCCCAAGCGGGTTGCCAGACCTTCCTCCAAACCAGTGGGCAGAGGCTCAAAAGCAAGTACTTTCTCTTAGTATCAGGGCTATTCAACCTGTTCAAATAGAGCAAATGGGACAGGGTTTCTACTCCAGACTGTTCCTGGTGCCCAGAAAAGAGGGCTCTTGGCACCCTATCCTGGATCTGTCCATTCTCAACACCTTCCTGCTGGTCCCAAAATTAAAAATGCTTACACCACAACAGCTGCTTCCTTTGCTAGCCCAAGACTCCTGGCACCCTGGACTTAAAAGAAGCTTATTTGCACATCCCCATAAAGGGAATCTTTCAAGAAATATCTGTTTCAGGGCAGGCTCTATGCGCTATCAGTTCTTTGCACTTCCCTTTGGCTTATCTACTGCACCCAGGGTATTCACAAACTGCCTGACTCCAGCCATTGCATACTGCAGGCAGAAAAATGGTCAAATTTACCCATTCTTGGATGATTGCCTGATTTAGGCGGGCAGTCAGGAATTGCTCCTTCAGCACCTGGCATTTGTAAAGAGACTTCTAACCTTCTCTGGGGTACACCATCATTGAAAAGAAATCCCATCTGGTGCCCAGCCAAAAGATTGTATTCCTGGGAGCAAGCATGAACACAACTTCCCAGATGGCATTCCTTACTCCAGAAAAGCAGGTTTATTTGACAAACTACTTCAAACTAATGGCCACCAAAACCCAGCTATCTGCAAGAAAAATACTGCAAGCCCTAGGGTTCATGGCCTCATGCATTCTACTAATTCCATATGCATGACTGCATATGAGGAAACTTCAGTGGTACGTCTCTGGTGCCAACTTTCTCAGGACCTGGAAACAATGTTTCCTATCATTCCTTGTCTAAGGGCAGAGTTCCTTTTGTGGGCAGAGGCTTGCAACCACAACAAGGGACTCCCTTTCACTCCTCGCCGCCCAAACCCTGACAACAGACTCATCAGAATATGCATGGGGACCTCACATGGCAGGCAAATGCATTCAAGGCAAATGGAGCCCAGGCCAAATTCACCTGTATATCAATCAAAATAAAATGTTAGCTGTACAGAATGCTCTGAAAGCCTTCAAATACCTTATCTTTCCAGGACAACTCTTGATAAAGACAGACAACACCACAGATGTTCGTGTTTCACTGTTGCAGTCATCACTGTAGGGTTCTTCCTGCCGGCAGGCAGCCCTCGGTCGGCCAGAATCCCAAAGTCTGGGTCCGGCGTTGGCTGTTCAGTCATGCTCCCTGACGTCAGAGCGCCAGGAGTACAAAGCTGCCAGCTGACGCCATGTTCTCCAGTCTTTCTTGCCGTGCGGTGGAAGCAGTTCACAAGTGCCAGTCGGCTGACTCCTGATTTTTTCGTGCTTCATTCCGAAGACTTACTTCTTCTCAAAGCGAAGTACCCCGTTGGAGAAACTTTTTTCTTGCTCCAGTCCGATGTCAGAAAAAGTTAATAATTGTATTTCTTGTGGGAAGCAAATACCTCATAAGGGTTTCCACTCTTACTGTATTCCTTGTTTAGGCCCTGACCACGACGTAGCTAGTTGTCGGTTTTGTGCTAGATTTAACCAACGTACTGTTAAGCGGAGGTAAGATTCTGCTTTTCACTACTTTGGCAGGCGATTTAATTATAATATGTCGTCGGACACGCTTCCTACTACCGGAGTTCACAAACGACGCAAGGATAAGGACAGACCTCTGAGGTCCAAATCAGACTGTTTACAAGCAGAGGCAGCTACAGGTTCGGCCGTAGTCAGTGAGGCGCTTTCGCAGCCCCTGTCGTCGGCCATTTCAGAACAGATTGCCAAAACGGACTCCCATGAGGAGCCAACTAGGCCTTTGAGTACTCCAGCCTGCAGGACCTTCGGACAATGCTCCCTCGGATGGGTCCGGAGCCGCTGTGCAGGTACCAGCTTCCGAGGGGGTTTTCAGGCCTACACAGCTTCTGATAAAGGCAAAGACAAAGGCGAAGACTCCTTCTAAATCAAAGACTCCAGCCCAGGCCTCTTCTGATCCGGGACCCAAATCTCAGAAACAGCTGCTTAAAATGATGGAGGACTTACTAACCATGATTAGGGGTTCACATCCCCCTCCAGACAAAAGACCAAGGCAAGAATTGGATTATGAATCCTCTGATCAGGAATCTATTTCTTCAGTGTCTTCCTCTGAACAGGAATATACTTTCCCTCCTTATGAGGATTTTTCTTTTGGGGAAACTTTACATGACATGAGGGAACATTTTCACTGGGAAGGACAGGAGTACTCTGAATCTAAGAGAAGGCTTAGGGATTTCCTTCTTCTTCCCCAACACAGACCCCTGGCTATTCCTCCTATTTTGGATATTGTGGATGATGTCTTTTCTGAGGTTAATTTAACTCCTGACTCCTTTCCTCCAGCCCCTGCTAAGCCTGACAGATATTACAGGGTCCCTGACTCCCACCAGTTCCTTTACAAAAATCCTGCTGCTGATCCAGAAACCATTTCTCAGGGTCCTAAGGGTGTTAAGGCTGCCTCTGCTAAAAACCCTATTCTGTCAGATAAGGATGCTAGAGCTTTGGAGAGATGGGGCAAAAAGGTGTACACTTCGGCTACTTTATCCATTAGGGCTTTAAATTGTCAATTTTATATGCTAAAATATCAGCAATTTCTGCTGTCTGTTATGAAACAAAAGCTAGGTACCATTTCTGCATGTGCAGATAATAAGGAATTACACGATTTGATGCATGCTGCTGAGCAAGTGGGGAAGCATGGCTTACACTGTGGTTTTGATGCCTTGGAGGCTTCATGCAGGGCGGCTGCCACTGGCACAGTCATTAGAAGGCATGCTTGGTTAAAGGAACAAAACTTACCTGATCAAGTGAAAGCAAAGTTACTGGATGCTCCTGTTCAGCATAATGTTTTGTTTGGGTCTAAGGCTGAAGAGGTGATAAAGAAAATGGAGGATAAGGCAAAATCCATGCAAACTGTTAAGGATTTCTTACAAGTTCAGCCCCCAAGATTTAGCAGAAATTGGCCAACTAAAAATTGGTCCTTTTCCAACTCGGACAGGCCTCAGAGGGCTAGATATAGGCGCTCCAGAGGGAGGGCCCAAGCACAGACCTCTTACAGACCTAGACAGTGGAGTGCTTCCACCCCCAGGGGTGGAGAGGACAGGTACAAAACAAAGCCAGCAAGCTGAGAAAGTGGAAAACTATTTAATTCAACCCCAGGAACAAATCCTATGGGTTATAGAAAAACAATAAATCCAAACCGGTTTCGGCTCCACAGAGCCTTCTTCAGTGGATACAAATAAGAATGAGAACAATGCATTAAAAGAACATCTCATTGTATATGTGTATGCACACCTAACACATAACAGTGTAACCAATCAGAACAAGACCTTAATCAATTAAACAAAACATTAAAATTGGTCATTAAGACCAGGTGGAAACAGAGCTCCCAGTTTGACTATCCATTTTTTCTCTAAGAAATTAAGTAACTCATGCCAACCATCTTTATCTTTACAAATCCCACTAATGTGATCAATGACCACAAATTTGAAGTTAGCAGTAGTATGCTTTAAAGTGTGTTTGAATAATGCATTATTGGGACGTTTATTTTTAATAGCACTTAGATGTTCACATATTCTTAAGCGAAAAGCTCGAGAAGTTTGTCCCACATAAAATGCTAGACACGTGCAGGTCACCAAATAGATGACCCACTTAGTGCTACAATTAGCCCATAGCTTGATTTCAAAAACCTGAGAGGTATTTTTACTGGTAAACTCTGAAGTATTGGAGACCCGCATGCAATATGCACAATGGCCACAAGCAAAGCAACCCACTATGGGACCTCCAGTCAAGGAAATTTGATGGCTACCTATGGGATTGCCAACACACTTTTTGTAATGGCTGAGTCTGGAACCTATGGATCTTCCCTTTCTAAACGAGAAAAGACATCTATCCCTAAGAAAGGGATGCAGTCTGTCTTCAGCCAACAGGACATTCCAATGTCTCTGAATAATGTTCATAAAACCTTGAGTATTGCGTCCATAAGTTGTGACAAGGCGTAAAGGCTGTATATCCACATTGTTGTTACGATGTTTATATCGTAATAAATCTGACCTATTGAAATTGGCAGCCCAATGTTTGGCCTGATTGATGATCCCTGGACGATAGCCCCTCTCTAAAAATCTATAAGCCAAATCATCACGTGTTTCAATATAAGATGCCTGGTTAGAACAGATCCTCTTAGCTCTAAGAAATTGTGATTTGGGTATATTTTGGATGATATGTTGTGGGTGGAGGCTCGAAGCATGTAATAGAGAATTGTATTCAGGAAATTTTCTAAAAATAGTAGTGGACAATGTATTGTCAGGGTTCCTAGTAATTTCCACATCCAGAAAACATATTTTGAGTCTGTGGAAAGACATTTTGAATTCAATGCCCCATACATTGTTGTTAAGATAATTAAGAAATTCCCTGAGATACTCCTCATCCGCCCTCCACACCAACCAACAATCATCCAAATATCGGTGCCAAATGTCCATTTCACACATATAGATGTTATGATTTGGGTCATATATGATGATCTCCTCAATATATGCCATGAAGAGATCAGCATAAATGGGTGCAAAAGATGCACCCATTGCCGTCCCTTTCTTTTGCCAAAAACACTGATTTTGAAAGTAAAAAACATTGCTAGTGAGCACATATTCCGTAAGGCATATCAAAAAGGTGTTAAATCCTGGTTTGTAAAGCCCTGATCTATTAAGCCAATAATCCAAAGCCTGCAGGCCTGCCCAATGTGGTATATTAGTGTATAAAGAAGTAATATCTAAAGTACACAATAACCAACTAGGTTCAAGTTGTGTATCATTTATAATGTCCAAAAATTGAGTAGTATCTTGGATTCTCGATCTAATGTATGGAAGCAAAGGTTTAAGATGGAAAGTCAAATATTCTGAGAGGGGTTCAGTGATAGACCCATGTCCAGAGACAATGGGTCTACCCGGTGGATTCGTGGCATGTTTATGTATCTTAGGCAAAAGGTAGAGATACTGTTTTTAGGGATGTGACCATCAGTTGTTCCTTAGTATGTGTTGTAATGATCCCCTCCTCCACTGCTTGTGTCAAAAACTGACCAATTTTGTGATGAAATTGGGTAGATGGATCCAAAGGCATATACATGTAATAGTCACCATCCCCCAATTGTCTCATAGCCTCCTGATTATAGGCTGCCTCATCTAAAACCACCACCGCTCCCCCTTTGTCAGCTGGAATCACAACCAGATTCTTGTTGTTAACAAGTTCTTCCAAACTTGATACCTCATCCTTGGACAAATTATTGTACAGTGTAGAAAAATCCCTAAGATGACAGTGCAAATCATTAAGCACATTTTTCATGAAAACCCTCACCAAATGGACCATGGGGGGATTGAAACTGGATTTTTTAAACTTGAATGTACCAGCAGATTCAACAGTATTGTTGGCAAAAAACACCTTAAGATTTAACATCCTACAGAAATTCGCCACATCCTGGGCAAGGGCATATTCGGAAACAAAAAATCCGGGAACAAAATTAAGTCCCTTATTTAATAATTGGATCTGGGTGCTGGTAAGCTCAACCGAGGAAATATTATGTACATTGCATGAACTGTTCAATGTTCGATCACCATCTTGAAAAGATCCTGAAGACCCTGTTTGGGTCTGTCTTTTTTTATGTTTACGCCCCCCCCCCGTCTGTATCTATGTCCAAAGGGGGTGGACAATTAGTTTTTTTAGCCTGCGGTAACCTATCACTTGAATTAACTTCAGAATCACCTTCAGTAGTAGAGGAAGTGTCATCACCAGAGGTACCACTAGAAGAAAACACACTCTTCTTTAAAATGGATTTTGGTCGCTTTCTTTTGGGAGTGGAATATCTCTTATTATTAAAACTCTCCAAAGGTGATCTAAATGACACATTTTTGGAGGTGTCAAATGGTTTTCCCTTTTCATAGTCACTTACATCTCTAAAGAATTTCTTAAGTTTCCTCTCTTTTAAATTAGATTCTAATTTGGATAGGTCCGTAGTTAGTTTTTTAATTTGTGACGAAAAAGAGTCACAATTTTCAAAATTGCTAGCCTCAATGCAAATTGTTTCAAGTTCCTGTATCCCCATGTTAACCTTCCGTTCATAGAAATCAGCAAGGGCATCCACAAATTTGGATGAAGCTAATTGTTGGACCTGACCCCAATCTTCCAACAATTGATCATCAATATTAGCTACCAGAGGTTGCACTCTCACTCTCAATCCACGTGGAGTTGTCTTTTTTTGTTGGTAAGCCCTGAACAAACGTAAATGCCAAACATTGGTACGGACCGTCCTCATATGTTTGTATAGTGAGTTAAAAAACATATCACATTTAGTGTTCACATCCAAAACATTCATATTATTGATCTGTCCAGAGGACCCAGCCCCTAAACCAAATATGGACAGATCATCAAGATCTGATGAATTCCCCTTAATAAGCGGTGATAATGCCATATTCAGACCAATGTCACCAAAATCCCAAAATGTGCACAGATCTATAATATAATCTATTAATCAGCAAACAATAAATACAACAACATTAAACGTGCAGCAGCTATAGAGAATCAACTATCAAAAAACCAATGTATCGGTTATAAGTCAACCATCTGCAAAGAGGTATACAATATGAAAGATCAAGAGCCAAAAAATATATTCAAAATATATGAAAAGAAACAAAGCTGAAAAATAGACCATATACAATAAACAGATCAGGTATACAATACCTGTATACTGTGCATATGTCTTCAGCAATAGAATATATCCAGGGTATAACAAATACAATAAGCAGTCCTATTTTTTGTAAAAACTCAACATATAAACTGTGTATTTGTACCCGTACTAAAATGAAAAAATATTAATCTGGTATAAAACCACAAAGTTGGCAACAGCCAAAGAATATGTAGTTACTAAACAAGATCCATCAATAGATACCAACTCTGCAAAATAGCACCCAAATATCCTCCAGCTGCCAACACAAAAATGCTGTTAAAATAAATATATATAGATAGCCATGCACATAATTGGAAATGGTGTCATCAGAATCTCAAAAAAGAGAAAATACAAGTTAAGGATGTGAACACTAATAACCCACTACAATAATAATTGTCATGTGTATAGCAGATACAGGTCCTATGAAGCACATAAATGTACCTCAAAACAAAAACCAAAGGTCAAAAAATCAGCACACCATCCCAAATCTGACCCTATATGTATGAAAAAATCTAAACAAATAAATATTTGAATACCAAAAATGATGAAAAAACATATGTATAGTACGCCTAAGAGATACCCATATACAACTATGCCAGGTACATAGCACCAAACATATAGTGGAACAATAACATGAATTAACAAGTTATGGAGGGTCTAACACCACAATAGATCAACATAAACAATGTCTAACCAGTATCAAAGTAAGTCCCTTGGATAAATGTCCAAAAGTAGAAGTCTTAACTGTGTTTAACAGCCATAAATGCATCCAGCGACCGCCACCGATATGGTAAAGACGCCAATTGTAAAAAGTGGCTCCGCAAGCACTTGTAAAACAGAAAAATGTCCCCTAAATGCTGAAAGTCAAGTAAATCACAGCGACAGGCTTGAATGCACAGAACGCCAGTTCCTTAAGCGCACCAGACCGCCAAAACCGGAGAGGACAGACCTCAATCTTATGGAAAACAGGCTCAATGACTCCCTCTGCATGGCTCCAGGAACCTCTCTCCTGAAGCCCCTCTAGGAGGAAAACTCTCTCATGTTAAGTTGTCAATCTCGCCTTCATTCTTGCTGGATGGGTTCGGAGCCGGTCCTCGGCTCCAACTCGGCCTATACTAAAGCTCGAGAGCTATTTTTACCGTCTCGAGGCTACCCTATATCCCACAATGCTAGGTGCTAACTACCCAGATCTCGTTTGCCGCTTCAGCTGCGAGGTGTGTTTCTTACCGGCTCTGCAGGTTGGATTTAAATATTTCTTAAATTTCTACTATTTTTAGTCAGTTTTAGGTAGTTGTTGATAGTACCCATCCCATTAGTATCCCTACTTAGCATAACTTCCTTCCGGGTCCCTTAAATCCCTTAAACCCCCTTTGTTTTGTTTATATGGTTAGGCCTTTGGGCCCATCCCCTTTTTCCTTAATTTGTCAGGTGAATTTGTCTGTGTGACTGCCTTAACTTTTGTTTTTAAGGGTGGGTGTGTGTGTGTGTGTGTGTGTGTGTGTGTGTGTGTGTGTGTGTGTGTGTGTGTGTGTGTGTGTGTGTGTGTATTTTTTGAGATTGTCCTTCACTATTTAGGATGTCTAAAGACACCAAGGTCTCAGGCTTCAAGAATTGTGACTCGTGCTGTCAGAAAATGTCGCTGACAGACGGTCACACTTCTTGTGTTTATTGCCTGGGCCCTCTGCACCTGCAGGACTCTTGTTCTGTCTGCCACGCGTTCAGTCCGAGAGTCCTGCAGGAACGCATGAAACAAGTTAATTTTGAGAGGCTTGTTAAAGCCTGAAGGTTCCCCGGCCAAGTCATCGTTGGGGAAGCCTTCAAAGCCTTCCAAGCCGTCGGCTCCATGTTCAGAGCCTTCGACTGGTGGTGCTCTGACTGCTTCTACATCGGCTCCAGCTGGAGCCGATGTTTCTAAGATGCAGTCTTCTACATCGGCTCCGGCTGGAGCCGATGTTTCTAAGACGCAGTCTTCTACATCGGCTCGAGCTGGAGCCGATGTTTCTAAGACTCATTCGGTACCGATAGTTGTGTCGGTGCCATCTGCCAGCCGTAAACGGTCTAGGTCTCCGTCCTTGGAGTCCGTTCATTCGGCTCCCAGGTCTCCCTTACTTTCGGAGCGGAGCCATCGATCCCATTCCTCTAGGTCTTCCAGGCTGTTGGATCATGACCTCGAGAGGGTGGTTAGTAGACTCCTTAAGTCTCGGGCACTGGCCCAGATGCTTCATAGCCCTTCTCAGCAGACAGTGGCTATACCCATTCCATCCTCAATTCCTCCTCCGACTCTTCCTTTGAGTTCGAGCTGGAGCTCGTGGGAGCTGTGGCTGTCGACACGTCGGAGCCTATACCTCATCTTTCGGCTCCGTCGTCGGCTCCGGTCTCTTCCTTGGTCCCATCCTTGGAGAGATCCGGGCGCCTGGACTTCCTCGTCAGCTCCTAGGGGGCGAGTGGCATCGGCCCCTTGTCCAACCCCGATGTCCTTCATGGATGCATCTGCAGTCATAACAAATGGGTTGTCCTGTCGTCAGGCAGCCCTTCGGTCGGCCGGATTCCAAAGTCTGGGTCCGGCTTCGGCTGATGTCGCACTTCACCCGACGTCATCTCTGCTGGTCTTCGGGTATAAAGGCATCAGCCGACACCATTTTCCTCAGTCTTTCTTGCGCGTGGCGCAAGCAGAAGCTGTTCGCAAGTGCCGGTCGGTCAGATCCAGAGATTACTACTACCGAATACTACTTGAAGACTTCTAAAAGCTAAGTACCCGTTGGAGACTCTTTCTTGCCTCAGCCGATGTCAGAAAAAGTCAATAACTGTTTAACTTGTGGGAAACAAATACCTCATAAAGATTTCCACTCTTACTGTCTGCCTTGCTTAGGCCCAGACCACGACGTAGCAGCCTGTTCGGCCTGTGCTTCCTTCAACCGACGAACGCTTAGGCGTCGGTCGGAGTTTGCTGAACAGTTTTTCGGCTCAGATTTTGCGTACATTATGCCGTCGGATCCTCCGACTACCCAAATTGTTAAAAAACGCAAAGAAAAAGACCGACACTCGCGGTCCGTGGTTTCGGACGAAACCACGATTAAGCAAGCCGCGAGTGTCTCGGTAACTGGTCAATCTTCAGCCGAATCCATGACTACTACTGAGGCTTCTGCTACCTTACCTGAATCGGCCTCAGAAATTTTGCGTACAACTGTGGTTCCTAGTGATTTATCAGACACCATCCCTTTGGATGTCTCTACCCCAGCACGTGGTGCTGCCAGGCCTCCTGCAGCCATGTCTATTAAGGCCTTTGCCAGGGCTAAAGCAGCCAAATCTGCTAAATCAGTGCCTGTTAAACCCCCCTCACACAGGCCCACTTCTAGTTCACAAATGCTTACTCTGGCAGAAGATTTAATATCCTTAATTAATGGATCCCAATCTCACCCAGACAGGGCCTCTCAGCCCCCAGAAAAGAGACCTAGGACAGAGCCCCCCCAGCCAGTGTCCTCTGATGATTCTGCGGATGACTCAGACATTACAGACCAGCCAGAGGCTCCTTTTTCCAATTATGAAGATTCCGATGCTGAAGAATCCATTCCAGCTGCCTCTCCACCAGAGGAATTTTCCTTTGGGGAAACCTTACATGCCATGAGAGAACAATTCCAATGGCAGGGACAAGATTTCTCAGATTCAAGAAAAAGGCTTAGGACTTTTCTGCACTTACCACAACATAGGCCCTTAGCTATACCTCCTGTTCTGCCTGTTGTGGACGATGCATTTAATGATGTCTGCACTGCTCCTGATTCCTTACCTCCAGCCCCTGCCAAACCAGATAGATTTTACAGGGTGCCAGACACTCATCACCACCTATACAAGGCCCCACTTGCAGACCCGAAACTATATCCCAGGGGCCCAAGGCAGTAGCCTCGACCACAGCAAAAACCCTATCCCTCTGAAAGGGAATCCAGGTCCTTAGAGATGGGGAAAAAGTTTACACCTCTGCTACTCTCTCAGCTAGAGCTTTAAACTGTCAGTTTCACATGATCCAATACCAAGAGTTTATGCTTGATCAGTTAACTCAAAACTGTCCTCTGATGAATCTTTAGATAAGAAATATGTATTAGAAATGGTGAATAACATCCAACAGGTTAGTAACCATTCCTTAAAATGTGGCTATGATGCACTGGAGGCTTCATTTAGATCAGCCATGACTGGCACAGTGATAAGAAGGCATGCATGGTTGAAAGAACAGGTCTTACGGATCATGTTAAAGCAAAGCTATTAGATGCTCCTATGGATAAGGCCAGTCTGTTTGGGAAACCTGCCCAGCAGGTAATGAAGAAAATGGAAGAAAAGGCAAAATCTGTACAAACAGTTAAAGATTTCTTACAGGTTCAGCCCCCAAGGTTTAGCAGGAACTGGCCTGCCAAAAATTGGTCCTTTCCTGACTCCACAAGATCCCAAAGGGGCAGGAATAGACGCTCTAGGGGCAGAAATCAATCCAGAGGAGGTGCCTACAGAGGACGACAGTGGCAAGGCAATAACCGAGGCACAGACACAACCACTGCCACTGCAACAGGACAATCACAGTGACTTGACTCTGACTCCGCCTACCAGGGAGCAAATAGCAGCACCTTTAGGCGGAAAGTTAGCCTTATTCTCAAAAAATTGGCACTATATCACAAAAGACAAGTGGATTTTGCAAACCATAGACCAAGGCTATCGGTTCAACTTCCACACCTTACCAGTAAAAAGAGGAATGCCAAACCTGCCTCCAAATCAAAAAATAGAAGCTCTGCAGCAGATAGCGGAATTAACAAAGATGAGAGCTGTGGAAAGAGTACCAATAACAGAACAGGGCAAAGGATTCTACTCCAGACTCTTCCTATTGCCAAGAAAAGAGAAAAACTGGAGACCTATTCTCGACCTGTCCATCTTAAACACATACATCATTGTCCCAAAATTCAAAATGCTGACCCTACAGCAACTTCTTCCCATGCTGGGCAAGGAGTGTTGGCTGGTAACTCTAGATCTCAAGGAGGCATACCTGCACGTCCCCATTCGACCAAATTGCAGAAGATGCCTCAGATTTCTTGCAGGATCAGAGCATTATCAATTCTCAGCATTGCCCTTTGGCTTATCTACTGCGCCCAGAGTATTCACAAAATGCCTGGCATCAGTAATCGCTCACTGCAGAGTACAGGGAATCCAAATTTATCCATACCTGGACGACTGCCTGTTACAAGCGGACAACAAAAGCAAGCTGACAACAGATTTACAAAGGGTCATTTACTTGCTACAAGCCCTGGGATACACAGTCAATTTACAAAAGTCAAGGCTGATACCATCCCAAACAAGAACATTCTTGGGCGCGGAATTGGACACTGTAAAACAAATGGCATTCCTAACTGCAGAAAAACAAAAAGAACTCCCTCTTTACTTCTTGGCATTAACAAAGCAGAACAAACTAACAGCAAGAAAAGTTCTGCAGGCCTTGGGCTTCATGGCATCATGCATAATCTTGGTCCCACATGCCAGACTGCATATGAGAAAGCTACAGTGGTACCTAAAGAATTTATGGTCTCAACACAGGCTTACCCTTCCACAACTTTCGAGCAAGCCAAACCATCACAACGGACGCCTCAGACCTAGGATGGGGGGCGCACATGCTGGACAAATGCGTACAAGGACTGTGGACTCAGGACCAGCTGCACCTGCACATAAACCAAAAAGAAATGCTGGCAGTAAAACTGGCAATCCAAAAATTCAGACCATTCCTCAAAGAAGGCCATTTGATGATAAGGACAGACAACACCACAGTCATGTGGTACATCAACAAACAGGGAGGAACTCATTCATACCCCCTATGCAGAATGACTTTGGACCTTTGGAATCTGGCTCTCAGCTACAACATCCAGTTGCAGGCAATATTTGTACCGGGAAAAGAGAACACCCTAGCAGACATGTTAAGCAGAACCACCTCGGATGCTCACGAATGGATGCTACACCCGGACATCTTCAAGGCCATCACAAAGAAATGGGGAATGCCACAAATAGATCTATTCGCCTCCCCACTCAATCACCAGCTCAAAAAATTCTGCACAAGGACATTCCACCCACTTGCATGGAAGGTGGACTCTCTATCCTTCAGCTGGAAAGGCCTGACAGCATATGCATTTCCACCTCTTCCCTTGATGCACAAGGTACTACTGAAAATCAAAGAGGAACGTCCAAGGATAATCCTGATAGCTCCGAACTGGCCAAGACAACACTGGTACCCATTGCTGAGGAGCATGTCTCGGGAGAAAATGTGGTCAATACCCCTGATGCCTTTGATGTTAACTCAGAACAACTACAACATCATGCATCCAAACCTAAAAACCTTGCAACTGGACTGCCTGGAACATCACATAGCAGCAACTAACCCAGACCTTTCCCAAAGGGTTAAAGACATTATCCTTGAAGCCCGCAGACCTTCAACAAGAAGGAACTATGCAGGAAAATGGAAAAGGTTTGTCATTTGAGTACTGAAAGAGGAAAAGATGTGTCGAACATAGATATTGCTAACATTCTGGAGTACTTGGCAGAGCTTCTACATTCAGGCCTGTCCTATTCCTCCATCAAGATACATGCATCAGCTATTTCAGCAGAATACAGCTTTGATCCACCTGTCTTTTCACATCCTCTACTCAGGCAGTTCCTCAGAGGGATCAAGAATGTAAAACCTCCTAGGAAACCACCATTACCAGCATGGGACTTGAACTTTGTGCTAGAAAAGTTGACACTCCCTCCGTTTGAACCAGCAGCAACAGCAGTTCTACAACACCTGTCATGGAAAACTGCTTTCCTACTGGCAATTACCTCAGCAAGGAGAGTTTCGAAACTACAGGCCTTAATGGCAGTGCAACCCTTCCTAATCTTCCATCAAGATAGGGTGTCCATGAGAACTAATCCTACATTTATGCCTAAGGTGGTATCCAGAGTGTCTTTAAACCAGGCAATCCACCTACCTACCTTCTTTCCCAATCCACAAAACAGAGGGGAAAGAATGCTGCATACCTTGGATGTACATAGACAGTTACGCTACTACCTGGACAGAACCAAAAGTAACAGAAAAACTGACCAGCTTTCTGTAGCCTATGCAACAGGAAGGGAAGGAAAAGCAATTTCCAAACAGACAATCTCCAAATGGATAGGAAATTGCATAAGATTCTGTTACTCCTACCATGGAAAACCAATTCCACAGAACATAAGACCTCATTCTACAAGGGCTACAGCCACTACCACAGCTTTCTTCACGAGGAGTGGCAACCAAGGACATTATTGAGGCGGCTACTTGGACCTCCGTGCATACATTTGCCAAGCATTATAATTTATCTCTATACTCTAGATCCCGAGCAGGGTTTGCCACTGCTGTACTGCAAGGGATCCTAACTACACCATAATTTTTCTTCCTCCTCCCTAGTTTGGCTATGGTATTCTACCCATTTGTTATGACTGCAGATGCATCCATGAAGGACATAGTACAGTTTTGTACCTACCATAAATGTAGATGTCCGAACTGGATAGCATCTGCAGTCAGGATTACTCCCTCCTTCCCTCTGTGGTACTCCTAGGTATTTACCCTCCTAATAGCTAGCTGGGGAGTCTCTTATGGTGTATTTGTTTGTATATATGTACATACATGCTTATTTTTGTGTTTGCCTTCTACTTTTTTGGAAACATTGGCATTTATCCAAAATTTAGCCTTCCAAGAGGGCAACTGGCATCTGGGGCAAGAAACACTGAGGAAAATGGCGTCGGCTGATGCCTTTATACCCGAAGACCAGCAGAGATGATGTCGGGTGAAGTGCGACATCAGCCGAAGCCGGACCCAGACTTTGGAATCCGGCCGACCGAAGGGCTGCCTGACGACTGGACAACCCATTTGTTATGACTGCAGATGCTATCCAGTTCGGACATCTACATTTATGGTAGGTACAAAACTGTACTTTCTCCCTCTCGGAGCTTCGGCGGTGGTGAGTTCGGCCCCGACATCGGCTTCGGAGCCGTCCCTCTCGGTGCTGGGAGAGATCCTTACCTCTTCGGAGCGGGGACCCCCTGCCCTGCCTCATAGGGGCACCTTTGAAGTCATGAGGAGCGTGCTGGCCCCTGTGCCTGCTCCACGATCGGCTCCCTCAGCTCCTCCCTGTGTAGTGCCTGCTGCGGTCTCTACCCACCCTCTCATTCCTGACCGTAGAGATCCAACGCCTCAGGTTTCCCCATTGGGAATATCCTCCTCTTCCGAGGTTTCCCCTGATCCGTCAGGGGACCCCCTTGGAAGAGAAAATGTAAGAGGAAGCATGTGGACTCCCCTGAGTCCATCACATCTGATACCGACTTGGATGAGTCGGAAGGGTCCCCACGGTCCCCCTCTGAGGATGTCTCCTTTTCGGACATCCTTGAGAATCCTCAAGCAGAGGGGGAACTGGTCTACCCTCAATCCTTCCGAGGACGAGTCGGTTTACCTAGAGGTGTTTGGTTCTCGCCCTTCCACCTCCTGGGTGTCTCCGCTCTCTGACCCCCTCATGGAAGTGGTGACACGGAAGGCGTGGACGGCCCCTGATACGATGGAACCTACCCCACGGAGGCCTTCAAAATTCATTACAGCCTCGTCGGACAAACAGTTTTTAGGCAAGGGTGTCCCGGTTGATGCCATGGTGGTGGCTGCAGCCACTAAGTAGGAACTTGGCTGATCCTTCAGTACCTGTCCATCCTCCTAATAAGGAATCTAGGACTATGGATAGGTAAGGCAAGCGGATGTTTTCTTCAGCAACCTTTGTCATGTGGTCGCTGAATTACTTGTGCCATTTCACCCGCCTTCAAAGAGACATGCTCAAAGAAATGGGTGATGCCCTACAGGATCCAACAGCTGTGGGGTCTCGAGACAAAATCAACTCCCAGCTGGCAACCGTGAATTCGATTGTCAACTCCTCCATGCGGCTTATTTCCTATGCGGCCTATGGGGCGAGTAGGGCTGCAGGCACAAGCGTGGCCTTACGGCGTCCCGCCTGGATGCGGCTTTGCAACTTTGCAGACCCCTTCAGGGCGTCTTTCACTAATTCCCCCTTTGACGGTTCGGCTTTGTTTGGACCTCAGGTGAATGATACTTTGACCAGATGCGAGCAAGAAGGCAAGACTCTCTCTGCCGTGGGAGTCCGTTTTTCCACCCCGTCTAGACCATATCCTAAGGGTCAGAAGGGTGTGAAAATGTGGTTCCGTAAACCACAGGAAGTCGTGCCTGACGCAAGAGGTCAGTTCCCTCTAGAGGCGGGGGGGGGAACAATAACAGACACCGCCCTAGAGACAGAGGAGGTCCGCAGAATCAGGGTAGCAGAGAGACTCTGTCTGACAAACCCTTCCAGCATCTCTGAGAAGCTGCCCGACTGTCTGCCTTCGGAGGCAGTCGGGGGAAGGTTATCACTGTACCCAGAAGCCTGGCTTTTACTCACCCAAGACAAATGGGTACGGTCGATTATATCCGAGGGTTACAAAATTCCCTTTATCCACACCCCAACTCAGCCAAAAGGGCCCCTTCCAGACGTTCCACCCAGTCTAAGGGAACAAGCAGTACTAGAAATATCAAAACTGCTAACAAAAAGAGCCATCCAGCCAGTCCCAGCAGACCAGCAAGGATCCGGAATCTACTCCAAGTTCTTTTTGGTACCAAAAAAGACTGGACTGGAGGCCAATATTGGATCTCAGCAGACTAAACAAGTCTGTAAAAAGAACGAAGTTCCGGATGGTCACGCTACAGTCCATTCTACGCTTTCTGGGTCAGGACAATTGAATGTGCTCAGTAGACCTTCAGGATGCGTACTACCACATCAAGATGCACAGGCGCTCCAGGAGGTTTCTCCGCTTCCGGCTGGGGGCCAGTCACTACCAGATGTTCATCGTGCATACAGCTGCAGTAATCACAGATGGGTTTTCAGCCGTCAGGCGGTCCCTCGGTCGGCCGAATTCCAAAGTCTTGGTCCGGCGTCGGTTGTCGCCGCTTACTCTTCTGACGTCAGGAAGGCCAGAGTATATAAGACACAGCCGACGCCATGTTCTTCAGTCTTTTTTGCCGCGCGGTGCCCGAAGCAGAAGCAGTTCGCAAGTGCCGGTCGGCCAGCTCCTGAATTACGAAAATATTTGGAACCGAAGTCTTCATTAAAGCTAAGTACCGCGTTGGGGAAACTTTTCTTGCCTCAGACCGATGTCAGAAAAAGTTAATAATTGTATTTCTTGTGGGAAGCAAATACCGCATAAGGATTTCCATTCCCTTTGCATACCTTGTTTGGGCCCAGACCACGACGTCTCGGGCTGTCGCTTTTGCGCTACTTTCAATAACGCACTATCAGCCGGGCGGAGTTCGCCCAACACTATTTTGGTAAAGCTTTTGACTATAAAATGTCGTCGGACACTCCGACTACCGTTTTATCCAAAAAACGCAAGGAAAAGGACCGACACGAGAGGCCCGCGGTCTCCGCTGACACCACGCCGAAACAGGCTCCACGTGGTCCGGTTCTCAGCGAAGACGCCTTTGCAATCCCTGACTACCGACGACACTCCTTTGGCGGTGTCTTCTGTACCCGAGACCGCTGGGTCCTCGGCCCTTTCCCAGACTACAACCGAAGCCCCGGCTTATGTCGAGCCTACTAATGTGGACAGGTCCACCTCCACCCATGGTGTATTTAGGCCTTCATCTTCTTTTTCTATTAAGGCCTTTACTAAATCCAAAGCAGCCAGGCATCAAACTAGACCTGCTGCTCAAGGCCCATCTCCTGGACACATGCCTAAGAAACACATGCTTAAAATGGCTGAGGATCTAATTACTCTTATCAGAGGTTCTCAGCCCCCTCCTGACAAGAGACACAGAGTGGAGGAAGAATCCCCCTCTTCTGATCAGGGATCCATTTTATCAGAACATTCTGATGCAGAGGTACACTCATACTCCCCTTTTGAGGATTCGGATGCAGAACAGTCCATTCCTTCTGTATCCCCCCCCTGAGGATTTTTCTTTTGGGGAAACCTTGCACACCTTGAGGGAACATTTCCATTGGGAAGGCCAGGACTTTTCAGATTCCAAGAAAAGACTTAGGGAATTTCTTTGGTTACCTCAGCACAGACCTCTGGCTATACCCCCTGTCTTGGAGGTACTGGATGATGTCTATTCGGAGGCTTGTCTTAACCCTGATTCTCTGCCTCCTGCACCAGTAAAGCCTGATAGATATTACAGAGTACCCAGTTCTCACCAATTTCTCTACAAAGGCCATAATGCTGACCATGAAACCATTTCACAAGGCCCTAAGGGATTAAAGGCCTCCACTGCCAAGAATCCACTTCCTGCAGAAAGGGAATCTAGATCTTTAGAAAGGTGGGGCAAGAAGGTATATACCTCTGCCACCCTAGCCATGAGGGCCTTAAACTGTCAGTTTCAGATGATTAAATATCAACAGATGTCCTTCATGGATGCATCTGCAGTCATAACAAGTGGGTTGTCCTGTCGTCAGGCAGCCCTGCAGTCGGCCGGATTCCAAAGTCCGGGTCCGGCTTCGGCTGATGTCGCACTCCACCCGACGTCATCTCTGTTGGTCTTCGGGTATATAAGCATCAGCCGACGCCATTTTCCTCAGTCTTTCTTGCCGTGGCGAAGCAGAAGCTGTTCGCAAGTGCCGGTCGGTCGGATCCAGAGATTACTTCTACCGAATACTACTTCGAAGACTTCTAAAGCTAAGTACCCCGTTGGGGACTCTTTCTTGCCTCAGCCGATGTCAGAAAAAGTTAACAATTGTTTAACCTGTGGGAAACAAATACCTCATAAAGATTTCCACTCTTACTGTCTGCCTTGTTTAGGCCCAGCCCACGTAGCAGCCTGTTCGGCCTGTGCCTCTTTCAACCGACGAACGCTTAGGCGTCTGTCGGAGTTTGCAGAACAGTTTTTCGGTTCTGATTTTGCGTACATTATGCCGTCGGATCCTCCGACTACCCAATCTACCAAAAAACGCAAAGATAAAGACCGACACTCGCAGTCCGCGGTTTCGGCGAAACCACGGTAAGGCAAACCGCGAGTGTCTCGGTTTCGGCGAAACCGAAAACTGATCAAAGTACAGCTGAACCTATTCTTACAACTGAGGCCCCTGCTACAACTCTTGAATCGACCTCAGAAATTTTACCCACTACGGTGGTTGACTTATCAGACACCATCCCTTGGATGTCTCTACCCCAGCACGTGGTGCTGCTAGGCCTCCAGCAGCCATGTCCATTAAGGCCTTCGCCAGGGCTAAAGCAGCCAAGACTACTAAATCAGTGCCTGTTAAACCCCCCACATCCAGGCCCTCTTCTAGTTCTCAAATGCTTTCTTTGGCAGAAGATTTAATTTCTTTAATTAGAGGATCTCAATCTCACCCAGACAGGGCCTCTCAGACCCCAGAGAAGAGACCTAGGGCAGAGCCCCCTGAGCCAGTGTCTTCTGATGATTCTGCTGATGAATCAGACATAACTGACCAGCCAGAGGCTCCCTTCTCCAATTTTGAGGATTCTGATGCTGAAGAATCCATTCAGCTGCTTCCCCACCAGAAGAATTCTCCTTTGGGGAAACCTTGCATGCCATGCGAGAACAGTTCCAATGGCAGCAGCAGGATTTTTCAGACTCCAGAAAAAGACTTAGGACCTTTCTGCACCTCCCACAGCACAGGCCCTTAGCTATACCTCCTGTTCTCTCTGTGGTGGATGATGCTTTCAATGATGTTTGCTCCTCCAGATTCTTTACCCCAGCCCCTGCCAAACCAGACAGATTTTACAGGGTGCCAGATACTCATCACCACCTTTACAAGGCCCCACTTGCAGACCCAGAAACTATATCCCAGGGTCCCAAGGCAGTAGCCGCGACCACAGCTAAAAACCCTATTCCTTCTGAAAGGGAAGCAAGGTCATTAGACAGATGGGGTAAAAAGGTCTACACTTCAGCTACTCTCTCAGCTAGAGCTTTAAACTGTCAGTTTCACATAGGTTCATAGGTTCATAAGTTCATAGATTAGTACTAAGCTAACTGCTCTTGCGAGCCATTTTAAGCCTAGCCAATTATCTCTTGTGAGACTTGAACCCTGCACCTTGTGTTTGTAAGGCAAACACTTTAACCATTAGGCCACCCTCCCAACCCATGATACATGGTACATGATACAATACCAAGAGTTTATGCTTGATCAGTTAACTAAAAAACTAACCACTGATGAATCTCTTGATAAGAAATATGTATTAGAGATGGTAAATAACATACAACAGGTTAGCAACCATTCCTTAAAATGTGGCTATGATGCACTGGAGGCTTCATTTAGATCAGCCATGACAGGCACAGTGATAAGAAGGCATGCATGGCTAAAGGAACAAGCTTTACCGGATCATGTTAAAGCTAAGTTGCTAGATGCTCCTATGGACAAGACAAGTTTGTTTGGTACACCTGCCCAGCAGGTTATGAAGAAAATGGAAGAGAAGGCAAAATCTGTTCAAACTGTTAAAGATTTCTTGCAGGTTCAACCCCAAGGTTTAGCAGGAACTGGCCTGCCAAAAATTGGTCCTTTCCTGACTCCACAAAATTTCAAAGGGGCAGGAATAGACGTTCCAGAGGCAGAAACCAATCCAGAGGAGGTGCCTACAGAGGACGACAGTGGCAAGGTAACAACAGAGGCACAGACACAGCCACTGCCACTACATCAGCACAACCACAGTGACTTAATCCTAAATCCGCCTACCAGGGAACAAATAGCAGCTCCTCTAGGCGGAAAGTTAACCTTATTTTCAAAGAACTGGCACTACATAACAAAAGACAAGTGGATTTTACAAACCATAGATCAAGGTTACGGTTTCACTTCCACACTTTACCAGTCAAAAGAGGAATGCCAAATCTACCTCCAAATCAAAAAATAGAGGCTCTACGCCAGATAATGGAGTTAGCAAACATGAGAGCTGTGGAAAGAGTGCCAACAGCAGAACAAGGAAAGGGTTCTATTCCAGACTATTCCTAGTTCCAAGAAAGGAAAAAGTTGGAGACCAATTCTCGACCTGTCCACCTTAAATACATACATCATTGTCCCAAAATTCAAAATGCTGACCCTACAGCAACTTCTTCCCATGCTGGGCAAGGAGTCTTGGCTGGTAACTCTAGATCTCAAGGAGGCATACCTGCACGTCCCCATTCGACCAATCTGCAGAAGATGCCTCAGATTTCTTGCAGGATCAGAGCACTATCAATTCTCAGCATTGCCCTTTGGCTTATCTACTGCCCAGAGTATTCACAAAATGCCTGGCATCAGTAATCGCCATTGCAGACTACAGGAATTCAAATTTACCCATACCTGGATGACTGCCTGCTACAAGGGGACAACAAAAGCAAGCTGACAACAGATTTACAAAGGGTCATTTACTTGCTACAAGGACTGGGATACACAGTCAATTTACAAAAGTCAAGGCTGATACCATCCCAAACAAGGACATTCTTGGGCGGAATTGGACACAGTACAACAAATGGCATTCCTGACTACAGAAAAACAAAAGAACTTCCTCTTTACTTCTTGGCACTAACAAAACTGAACAAGTTAACAGCAAGAAAAGTTCTGCAGGCCTTGGGCTTCATGGCATCATGCATAATCTTGGTCCCATTTGCCAGACTACATATGAGGAAACTACAGTGGTACCTAAAGAATTTATGGTCCCAACACAGACACAGTCTAGAAACAGAAATCCCACTAATTCCATGCTTAAAACAGGAGTTCCTATGGTGGGCTCAGGCATGCCAGTCAAACCAAGGCCTACCCTTTCGCAGATGTCAACCAAGCCAGACCATCACAACAGACGCTTCAGACCTAGGATGGGGGGCCCACATGCTGGACAAATGCGTGCAAGGATTGTGGACACAGGATCAACTTCACCTGCACATCAATCTAAAAGAAATGCTGGCAGTAAAACTGGCAATCCAAAAGTTCAAACCATTTCTCAGAGGGCCAGTTGATGATAAGGACAGACAACACCACAGTCATGTGGTACATCAACAAACAGGGAGGCACTCATTCATACCCCTATGCAGAATGACCTTGGAGCTGTGGACCCTGGCACTCAGCTACAACATTCAGTTACAGGCAATATTTGTACCGGGGAAAGACAATACTCTAGCAGACATATTAAGCAGAACCACTTCGGATGCCCACGAATGGAAGCTGCACCCGGACATCTTCAAGACCATCTCAAAGAAATGGGGAATGCCACAGATAGACCTATTCGCATCACCTCACAATCACCAGCTCAAAGAATTCTGCACAAGGACATTCCACCCACTAGCATGGAAAGTGGACTCACTCTCCTTCAACTGGAAAGGCCTAACAGCATATGCATTCCCACCTCTTCCTTTGATACACAAGGTACTACTAAAAATCAAGGAAGAACGTCCAAGGATAATCCTGATAGCTCCAAACTGGCCAAGACAACACTGGTACCCACTACTGAAGAGCATGTCTCGAACAATATGTGGCCAATACCCTGATGCCTTTGATGTTAACTCAGAACAACTACAGCATCATACATCCAAACCTAAAACGCTGCAACTGACTGCATGGAACATCACATAGCAGCAGCTAATCCAGAACTTTCCCAAAGAGTTAAAGACATTATTCTTGAAGTGCAGACCTTCAACAAGAAGGAACTATGCTGGAAAATGGAAAAGGTTTGTCATTTGGAGTACGGAAAGAGGAAAAGATGTGTCAATCATAGATATGCCTAACATTCTGGAGTATCTGGCCGAACTTCTTCATTCAGGCCTGTCCTACTCCTCCATCAAGATACATGCATCAGCTATTTCAGCAGAATACAGCTTTGATCCACCTGTTTTTTCGCACCCTTTGCTCAGGCAGTTCCTCAGAGGAATCAAGAATGTAAAACCTCCAAGGAAACCACCATTACCAGCTTGGGATTTAAACTTTGTGCTAGAAAAATTGACACTATCACCCTTTGAACCAGCAGCAACAGCAGACCTACAACACCTGTCATGGAAAACTGCTTTCCTACTAGCAATTACTTCAGCAAGGAGGGTTTCAGAACTTCAGGCCTTAATGGCAGTGCAACCCTTCCTAATCTTCCACCAAGATAGAGTGTCCATGAGGACTAATCCTACATTTATGCCCAAGGTGGTATCCAGAGTGTCTTTAAACCAGGCAATCCACCTACCTACCTTCTTTCCCAACCCACAAAACAGAGGGAAAGAATACTGCATACCTTGGATGTACATAGACAGCTACGCTACTACTTGGACAGAACAAAAATAGCAGAAAGACTGACAAACTTTTGTAGCCTATGCAACAGGAAGGGAAGGAAAAGCTATTTCAAACAGACCATCTCCAAATGGATAGGAAATTGCATACGATACTGTTACTCCTTCCATGGAAAACCAATTCCACAGAACATAAGACCTCATTCTACAAGGGCAACAGCCACTACCACAGCCTTCTTACGAGGAGTGGCAACCAAAGACATTATTGAGGCGGCTACTTGGACCTCCGTGCATACATTTGCCAAGCATTATAATTTGCCTCTATATTCCAGATCCCGAGCAGGGTTTGCCACTGCTGTACTGCAAGGGATCCTAAACACACCATAATCTACTTTTATCCTCCTCCCTAGTTGGCTATGGTATTCTACCCACTTGTTATGACTGCAGATGCATCCATGAAGGACATAGTACAGTTTTGTACCTACCATAAATGTAGATGTCCGAACTGGATAGCATCTGCAGTCAGGATTACCCTCCCTCCTTCCCCTCTGTGGTACTCCTAGGGTGTTTACCCTCCTAATAGCTAGCTGTTGGGGAGTCTTTATGGTGTATTTGTTTGTATATATGTACATATATGCTTATTGTTGTGTTTACCTCTATCTATTTGGAAACATTGGCATCTATCCAAATTTTAGCCTGCAAGAGGGCTACTGGCATCTGGGGCAAGAAACACTGAGGAAAATGGCGTCAGCTGATGCTTATATACCCGAAGACCAACAGAGATGACGTCGGGTGGAGTGCGACATCAGCCGAAGCCGGACCCGGACTTTGGAATCCGGCCGACTGCAGGGCTGCCTGACGACAGGACAACCCACTTGTTATGACTGCAGATGCTATCCAGTTCGGACATCTACATTTATGGTAGGTACAAAACTGTACTTTTCTGTTATCACAATTAAAAAACAAAATGTCTCAACCTGAACAACCAGATTTAAGAGTTACAGGATATGTTGCATAGTGCAGAGCAAGTGGGTAAACACACCTTACAATGTGGTTATGATGCCCTAGAGGCCTCCAGTAGAGCGGCTGCTACAGGATCAGTCATTCGCAGACATGCCTGGCTTAGGGAACAAAATTTGCCTGATCATGTGAAAGCTAAACTTCTTGATGCTCCTTTACAAAAGGATGTACTTTTTGGTACTAATGCTGAGGATATACTACGAAAAATGGAAGAAAAAGCCAAATCTATGCAAACTGTCAAAGCTTTCTTACAGGTTCAGCCACCACGTTTTAGCAGGAATTGGCCTTCAAAAAACTGGTCCTTTCCAGCCACTGACAAGCCCCAAAGAGGTAGATACAGACGCACAAGCGGCAGAGGACACTCACAAGGATCATATAGAGGCAGACAATGGCAATCTCCGGCACAAACAGGTGGTGAAGACAGCGCACAACAATACAGGAAGAAACAATGACTCCCTCATTTCCATGCCAAGCAAGTCTCAGCTGGCAGCACCTTTGGGAGGGAAACTAGCATTATTTGCAAGCAATTGGCATATTGTCACAACAGACAAATGGATACTGGACATTATAAACAGAGGCTACAAATTTAAATTTCACACACTTCCAAAAATGAGAGGCATGCCAAACCTGCCACAAAATCAAAGGGCAGAGGCACAACTGCAAATGTCAAAGCTCCTAAACATGAGAGCTATACAAAAGGTACCTACGCACCAACAAGGTCAAGGTTTTTATTCAAGACTCTTTCTGGTGCCAAGATAAGGAACCGACTGGAGACCCATTCTGGACTTATCCATCCTAAACACATTTCTGCTCGTACCAAAATTCAAGATGCTCACATTACAGCAACTTCTTCCCATGCTGGGCAAGGAGTTTTGGCTGGTAACATTGGACCTCAAGGAGGCATACCTGCATGTCCCAATCAGACAAAGCTGCAGAAGATACCTCAGATTTCTTGCAGGTTCAATCCACTATCAATTCTCTGCATTGCCCTTTGGCTTATCTACTGCGCCCAGAGTGTTCACAAAGTGCCTGGCATCAGTGATTGCCTTTTGCAGACTTCAAGGGATACAAATTTACCCTTATCTGGACGACTGTCTGATCCAAGCGGACAGCAAACACATACTACTGGAACATCTGGCATATGTGACACGGTTACTGCTTTCTCTGGGATACACCATCAACAAGGAGAAATCAAGGCTAACACCATCTCAGAAAATAACCTTCCTGGGTGCCAGTTTGGACACAAACACCCAGATGGCATATCTTACGCCAGAAAAACAAGGGCAATTATCTCAGTACTTCAAAACACTAGCAAAAGTACCAGGCTTACTGTAAGGAAAATCCTGCAGGCTCTGGGATTCATGGCATCTTGCATTCTGCTAATCCCATGTGCAAAGTTGCATATGAGGAAACTTCAATGGTACCTAAAAAATCTATGGTCTCAACACAGTCACAGTTTGGAAGCAATTATGCCAATAATTCCATGTTTACAAAAGGAATTTCTATAGTGGGCCCAAGCATGTCAAGTAAACACAGGCCTTCCATTCTGCAAGCCTCAAGCAAAACAAGTCATAACCACAGACACCTCAGATTACGCCTGGGGGGCGCACATGAAGGACAGGTGCATTCAGGGCAGATGGTCCCACAAGGAAAAGCACCTTCACATCAATCAAAAAGAAATGCTAGCAGTAATAAATGCAGTTACAGCTTTCAAGGTCTTCCTGCTTCCAGGACAATTACTGATAAGAACAGACAACACCACAGTTATGTGGTACATAAACAAACAAGGAGGAACACATTCATGCCCCTTGTGCAGACTAGCCATGACTCTTTGGAACTTGGCTCTGGAAATACAGATCGAACTTCAAGCACAGTACTTGCCAGGACTGGAAAACACACTGGCACTCTGAGCAGGAATATGACAGATCCACACAAATGGAAGTTACATCCAAAGGTGTTTACGGAAATAATCGAAGCGTGGGGGAGGCCAGACATAGATCTTTGTGCCTCCCACAGGAACCATCAATTGAAAAAGTTTTGTTCAAGGACCTTCCATCCAAAGGCCTGGAAAGTGGACGCCCTTTCTTTCAGTTGGACAGCATGGACAGTTTATGCATTCCCACCTCTGCCTCTTCTGTCCAAGGTGCTTTTGAAAGCAAGAACAGAGAAACCGAGAATGATACCGATTGCTCCAGATTGGCCAAGGCAACACTGGTATCCACTCCTGAGGAGCCTAACGCATACTCCTCCCTGGTCCCTGCCTCTAATACCCCTTCTGCTGACTCAGAACAGCTACAAAACCCTTCACAGTCAGCTGAAAACACTCAACCTCGCTGCATGGAAAATTCCTTAACACCACAACAGACCCTACTCTCCAAGGAGGTGCAGGATGTCATTTTGGAGGCGAGAAGACCATCTACTAGAAAAGCTTACTCCGCAAAATGGAAGCGGTTTTGCTGTTGGAATGAGAAAAAAGGACAGGACCCTAGAAAGTTGAACTTGCCTCAGGTTTTACAGTACCTAGCTGAACTGCTGAACAGTGGACTTTCATTTTCTTCCATTAAAATACATGCCTCAGCCATTTCTGCAGAATTCAACACGGATCCTCCCTTATTCTCTCACCCACTCTTACGACAGTTCCTCAGAGGGGCTAAGAATATAAGACCTCCAAGGAAGCAACCAATACCAGCCTGGAACCTTAATTACATACTAGAAAAATTAACATTGCCTCCTTTTGAACCTGCTGCCTCAACAGATCTGCAATATTTGTCCTGGAAAACAGCTTTCCTTCTGGCCATCACTTCAGCTCGTAGGGTTTCTGAACTACAGGCCCTCATGGCGGTGCAGCCCTTCCACATCTTCCATCAGGATAGGGTTTCCCTTCGTACTAACCCATCTTTTGTGCCAAAAGTGGTATCCAGGGTAGCCTTAAACCAAACCATACACCAACCTACTTTTTATCCCAACCCTCAAAACAAAGGGGAAAGGCTGCTTCACTCTTTAGACATCCATAGGCAGCTACGTTACTACTTGGACAGAACAAAGTCCTTCAGGAAATCAGAACAACTTTTTGTGTCCTATGCCGTAGGGGCTCAAGGGAAACCAGTTACCAAACAGACCATTTCCAAGTGGATTGGCCACTGCATACGTTTTTGTTACTCCTATCATGGAAAATCTGTCCCTACTGGTATCAGATCTCACTCCACCAGGGCCACAGCCACCTCTTCAGCCTTCCTCAGAGGTGTGCCTACTAAGGATATTTTGGAGGCAGCCACTTGGAGTTCTGTACATACCTTCACAAAACACTACCACCTGCCCCTATATTCCAGAACAAGCAGGCTTTGCCACTGCTGTTTTGCAGGGCATTCTGGCTCAGCCCAGTTCCTCATAGTACCTACCACCCTATGCATAGCTTTGGGACTCTACCCATCTGTGATTACTGCAGCTGTATGCACGATGAACATAGTACAGTTTTGTACCTACCATAAATGTAGATGTTCGAGTGCTAATACAGCTGCAGTACAGGTTTCCCTCCCTCCTTCCCCACTTGGTAAGGGCATGGGGCCTAACAACCTCTTCATACTTCCTGACTGGGTTATCCTGCTATGTTTTATTTGCTTGCTTACACTGATTTTGCATTACTTTGCATTGCTTGCATATGTGGATAAGCCTTATTTACGTATTGCCTTTCTTTTGGGGGCACCTGACATCTGGGGCAAGAAAGACTGAATAACATGGCGTCGGCTGTGTCTTATATACTCTGGCCTTCCTGACGTCAGAAGAGTAAGTGACGACAACCGACGCCGGACCAAGACTTTGGAATTCGGCCGACCGAGGGACCGCCTGACGGCTGAAAACCCATCTGTGATTACTGCAGCTGTATTAGCACTCGAACATGTACATTTATGGTAGGTACAAAACTGTACTTTCGGGGCCCTGCCCTTTGGTCTCACTGCAGCCCCCCCCCCCCCCCGAGTGTTCACCAAATGCATGGCAGCGGTTACGGCTCATCTGAGACTTCAAGGATTCCAGGTGTTTCCATATCTAGACGACTGGCTCCTCACTGCCACCACCAGGCGTCAGCTTCTCCTGTCCAGAGATTACACCATTCATACTTGCAAAGGGCTAGGTATCTCCATAAATTTCGAAAAGTCTGCCTTGTCAGGCTGTTACCTTCATAGGCGCCACCTTGGACACAGTCCAACTCTCTGCAAAACTAACCGAGCAAAGAGTTTTAGATATTTGCAGGCATGTTCACATCCTTCTTCAGAGCAACAGAATCCAGACCAGGTTTGTCCTGAAGGTATTAGGTCTCATGGCGGCAGCCATTATGCTACTTCCCCTAGCTCGCTTTCATATGCGGATCCTTCAGTGGATGCTGTTTTCCCAGTGGTCCTTTCAACAGCTTCCATTGTCACACAACATCTTAACTCTATCTTGCAAGAAACACCTTTCTTGGTGGATGGTCTCCCCTCTACTCCTTCAGGGCAGACCCCTTGTCCCCCCCCCCCCCGTCGCCACGGTGACAACGGACACCTCCCTGGTCGGGTGGGGGGGGGCATTTTCAGGGCAGGACGGTCCAGGGCACATGGCAACCTTTTGAATGCCACCTGCACATAAATGTCTTGGAGATGAAAGCAGTACTTTTAGCGTTGCAAGCCCTTAAGGACTCACTTCCCATCGGGACTATTGCAGTTCAGACGGACAATATGTCCGTAGTGTGGTACATCAACAAGCAGGGCGGAACCAAGTCCTTTCCCTTATGTCGAGAGGCACTCAGACTTTGGCAGTGGACGATCTCCTCTCAGCGGTTTCTGATAGCAACGCATATCCCCGGGAAGTCCAACATCATAGCAGACAGGTTGAACAGAGCCATTCTCATGCCACACGAGTGGTCTCTCAAGCAGTCAGTAGTGGAAGAAATTTTTCAGAAATGGGGTCGACCTTGCTGCGATCTTTTTTGCAACACCTCAAAACAGCAAGTGCCACGACTTTTTCACTCTCTTCCCGGCCACCCCCCAGAGACGCTCTAGTCCACAATTGGCCCCGGGGACTTCTGTATGCTTTTCCCCTCTTTCCATTAATCACTCAGTTGATTCAGAAAGCTACCGCCTTGAGAGCCACGATGATCCTCATTGCTCCTTACTGGCCTCGACAGATATGGTTTCTGTTCCTGCATCGTTACCTCTTGGGGCAGCCCTGGCATCTGGACCCAGTGCCAGATCTCTTGACCCATCAGTCGGGACAGCTGCACCAGTCCCTCCAATCTCTCAACCTCACAGCTTGGTTGCTCCACTTCCAACCCTAGCCAGGCTTCCCCTTATTTCCCATTCTGTGCGTGACATCATTATAGCTTCCCTTAAGTCATCTACCAGAAGGATTTATGCCAGCAAGTGGAAGCGTTTTTCCTTCTGGGCAAGGACTAGAAATATGGATCCTTTTACTGCCCCTATCCAATCAGTCCTAGACTTCCTGGCCGAACTGTTTCACTCGGGCTCCTCTTCCTCCACCATCAGAGTACAGTTAGTGACTATTTCAAACTTTCATGTTGGCTTTTCGGACTCCAGTATCATGTCCATAAGCTTTGTAAAGCCTTTCTTAAAGGAATCTTTTTGCTCAAGCCCCCAATCAGAGACCCCCCCCACCACAGTGGGACTTAAATTTGGTTCTAACTTCCTTGATTCTCCCCCCCTTTGAACCTGCGGCTTCCTGCTCTTTGAAGTTGCTTTTCTAGTCGCCATAACATCCACGAGGAGAGTATCAGAACTTCATGCCCTTTGCATTCGTCCTCCTTATCTAGTTTTCCATGAAGACAGAGTGTCTCTCAGGACTAACCCGTCCTTTTTACCCAAGGTTTCTTCTGAGGCAAACCTAAACCAGACTATCTATCTCCCAGTTTTCTTCTCTAACTACTCCAACAGAGCAGAACAAAAGCTGCATTTTTTGGACGTTCATCGTCAGCTTCGTTACTATCTGGACAGAACCAAGCAAGCTAGGAAATCTGAGCAGCTCTTCCTATCTTGTGCGGCAGGGAAGAAAGGCCTTCCAGTTTCCAAAGTAACCCTTTCTAGATGGCTGGCCTCTGTGATTACTTTCATCTATGAATTCAGACGTCAAGAACTACCGTCAAGGCCTAGAGCTCACTCAGCTAGAGCCTTAGCTACGTCATTAGCTTTTCAGGCTAGATTACCAATAGATTCCATTTGTGCCGCAGCCACATGGGCCTCTCCTCATACCTTTATCTCTCATTACAAATTAGACATGGCCTCCAGAAGCTGGGCTAATTTTGGTTCCACCGTTCTCAAGAGTCTGTTCCGGTGAGCCACCCAGGGTGAAGGTGCTAGGGACACGGTCCCATCCAGCAAGAATGAAGGCGAGATTGACAACTTAACATTGAGAAGTTATGTACCTACCATAACGTTCCATGTTAGTTGTCTTCTTCTCGCCTTCTTTTTGCGTCCCACCCTCCATCCCCCTAGCCTGGACAGACCGAAAGGATCCTTTGGGATTTTCTTTTTGCCTCAGTATAAGCCCCCTTGGTTATCTTTTATTGGTAGCTGTAGATGTAGGTGGCTAGAGATGTAAGGTTTTCCTTCTTCTCCTTGACTTGGAGATCAGAACTGTTATGGTTTCAGCTATCAAACGAGATCTGGGTAGTTAGCACCTAGCATTGTGGGATATAGGGTAGCCTCGAGCCGGTAAAAGTAGCTCTCGAGCTTTAGTATAGGCCGAGTCGGAGCCGAGGATCGGCTCCGAACCCATCCAGCAAGAAAGAAGGCGAGAAGAAGACAACTAACATCGAACATTATGGTAGGTACATAACTTCTCATTTTTCAACAAAATTGGACGTACATAACCCAAGACAAGTGGGTTCTGGATGCAGTTTCAAGAGGTTACGAATTCCACTTTCATACCTTGCCAAAACCAAACGGATGGCCAGACCTACCAAAACACCAGTGGGCAGAGGCATTAAACCAGGTGGGATCCCTCATGGCTATGAGGGCCATAGAACTGGTTCCACAATCAGAGACACGGGGCAAGGCTTTTACTCAAGGCTCTTTCTAGTTCCCAGAAAACAAAATTCACGGAGACCCATCCTGGATTTGTCAGTCTTAAATACTTTCCTGGGGAATACCAAAGTTCAAGATGCTTACTCTGCAGTAGCTCCTGCCAATGTTGAGCAAAAATGCATGGATGGTGACATTGGATTTAAAGGAGGCTTACCTACACATCCCTATCAGACAGGAGTGCAGAAAATACCTCCGGTTCAAGGCCGGCTCGAAACATTACCAATTCTCTGCGCTGCCCTTTGACTTGTCTACTGCCCCCAGGGTCTTCACCAAGTGCCTGGCACCAGTAGTAGCTTATTGCAGACTCAAGGGAATTCAAATTTACCCTTATCTGGACGACTGCCTTATTCAAGCAGACAGCAAGGATGTCGTACTTCAGCACCTGGAATTTGTTCAAAATCTACTCGAGTACCTGGGATTCACTGAGAACATAAAGTCAAATTTGACACCCACACAACAGATCTGGGTGCTCTTCTAAACACAACAACCCAGATGGCATTCCTGACATCCAAAAACAACTACAGCTGGCTTCAACTTTCAAAACCTTGGCGTTAATGTCTCAGCTAACTGCAAGGAAATTCCTGCAGGCTTTGGGTTACATGGCCTCCTGCATCCTTCTCATACCATATGCAAGACTACATATGAGAAAAATACAATGGTACCTAAAAAGTGTATGGTCCCAGCATTGCCACAGTCTAGACACACAGGTTGCTGTTTAGACACACAGATTGCTGTCTTGCCTTGCCTACAAAAGGAACTCCATTGGTGGACCATGGCATGTCTTCACAACAAAGGGAAAGCCTTCAGTCTGCCTCCAGTCAAGGGTTAACCACGGACGCCTCGGATTACACATGGGGAGCCCACTTGCAGGGGAAAGGCCTGCAAGGTTTTTGGACAGAGGATCAGAAGCACCTACATAGCAATTTAAAAGAGATGTTAGCCGTACAGAATGTCCTCTTGGCTTTCAGGGATCTTCTACAGCCAGGACAACTACTGATACGGACAGACAACACCACAGTTATGTGGTACGTAAACAAGCAAGGGGGTTCACACTCCTACCCCCTTTGCAGACTAGCCATGACTCTATGGAACACAGCACTAGCTTGCAAAGTGGATCTACAAGCTCAGTTCCTGCCAGGGAAACAAAATATTCTGGCAGACAGCCTGAGCAGGAACCTGTCAGACCCACACGAGTGGATGCTAGACACCCAAATTTTCAAGATGATTACAGAAGCCTGGGGCTGCCCGGACATAGATTTATTTGCATCCCCCCTCAACCACCAGTTACAGATTTTTTGCGTAAGGACATTTCACAAACTAGCATGGAAAGTGGATGCTCTCTCATTCAGTTGGAGGAACCTCTCGGGGTATGCCTTTCCTCCACTACCTCCTCTTCCACGGGTGTTATTAAAGATCAAGCAGGACAAACCCAAGATGATTTTAACTGGCCCCAAATTGGCCTTGTCAGTTTTGGTACTCAACACTGATGAATTTATCCCAGGAGCCTCCTTGGATTTTACCTCAAATTCCAAATCTTTTGTCCCAACACCAGGGCCAGGTTCTGCACTCTTATATCAAAACTCTCAGCCTGGCAGCCTAGCGTATTCGGGGTCTATGATTAATCCTACCCTTCCCAAACAGGTCATGGATGTCAAATTAGAAGCCAGATGGCCTAGCACTAGAAAATCTTATACAGGTAAATGGAAGAGATTTTGCACCTTGATGCATGCTCAGGATTCGGATCCTCTCATTCCTAATATCCCATTGATTTTACATTACCTGACAGACATGCTACATAAGGGTTTATCCTTCTCCTCAATAAAATACATGCCTCAGCTATCTCTGTACATTACAAAACAGATCCTCCAATCTTTTCACATCCACTTCTGAAACAATATCTCAGAGGAGCAAAGAATTTAAGGCCCCCTAGGACACCACCCATACCTGCCTGGGACCTCAACTATGTTCTGGAAAAACTCACTCTGCCTCCTTTTGAGCCTGCTGCCACATCTGATATTAAGTATTTATCATGGAAGACAGCTATCCTACTGACTTTGACTTCAGCCAGGAGCGTCTCAGAGTTACAAGCACTCATGGCTGTGGAACCTTATATTATTTTTCATCAAGACAGGGTGTCTTTAAGGACTAATCCTACTTTGATACCTAAAGTGGTTTCCAAAATGGCTTTAAATCAAGCTATTCACCTGCCAACTTTTTTCACTAATCCACAAAATAAGGGGGAAAGGATCTTGCATTCCTTGGATGTACACAGGCAACTTCGTTTTTACCTGGACAGAACCAAGGATATCAGGAAAACAGAGCAACTGTTTGTTTCTTAAGCAACAAATTCCCAAGGCAAAGCTATTTCAAAACAGACCATTTCTAAATGGATTGCTCATGGAATCCGGTTTTGTTACTCTCATCATTGAAAGCAAATCCCAGGAAAAATTAGGACTCACTCTACCAGAGCTGCTGCTACTTCAGCTGCCTTTCTCAGGGTAGTACCTACCAAATATATTTTGGAAGCTGCAACTTGAGTTCAGTGCATACTTTCTCTAAGCACTATAATCTCCCTCTTTACTCTAAGTCTAGGGCAGGCTTTGCTTCTGCAGTCTTGCAGGGCCTCCTAGCCGCCCCTTCTACTCTATGACCCCCACCCTTTATCTCAGCTTTGGGATTCAACCCTACAGTGATGACTGCAACAGTGAAACACGATGAACATAGTACAGTTGTGTACACTTACCATAAATATAGATGTTCGAGTGTCTTCACTGTTGCAGTCTGGGTTACCCACCCTCCTGTCCCCTCTTATACTTTCATTAGTGTGGTTTCCTACTTCACCCTTCTTCTGAGGTGTATTTGCTACAGGGTATGGAGTTTGTTGTATGTTACAATTTTGTTTTTTACTATTAGCCTTCACTTTTGGGCACCTGACATCTGGGGCAAGAAAAACTGGAGAACATGGCGTCAGCTGGCAGCTTTGTACTCCTGGCTCTCTGACGTCAGGGAGCATGACTGAACAGCTGACGCCGGACCCAGACTTTGGGATTGTGGCCAACCGAGGGCTGCCTGCCGGCAGGAAGAACCGTACAGTGATGTCTGCAACAGTGAAGACACTCTAACATCTACATTTATGGTAAGTGTACACAAGTGTACTTTATGTGGTACATAAGCAGGTGGGAACTCATTCCTACCCACTCTGCAGGTCAGCCATGGCCCTGCGGAACACAGCCTTGAGCAACCAACTACACCTGCAAGCTCATTGCCTGCCAGGCAAACAAAATTCACTGGCAGACTTGAGCAGAAATCTACTGGACCCACACGAGTGGAAACTGGAACCCAACTCATTCAAACGTCTAACCCACAGATGGGGGACATCAGAGGTGGACCTCTTTGCCTCCCCCCAAAACCATCAGTTGAGCGAATTTTGCACCAGAAATCCCCACAGCCAAGCATGGAAAGTGGATGCCCTATCTTTTATATGGGAAAAAAACCTCTCAATTTATGCCTTTTACCCTCTGCCCCTCTTCTCAAAAGTACTAGTCAAGATCAAACAGGACAGACCAAGGACAGTCCTTATTGCACCAGACTGGCCCCACCAGCACTGGTACCCATTCCTACGCAGTCTGACAGCAGTGCCAGCCTGGCATCTACATCAGACCCAGCAGGAGGTACAGATTCTGCAATCTCCGCTGCAAACCCTGAACCTTGCAGCCTGGCTTATTCCCTGAATACACCACCAGCAACCCTTAGCAAACAGGTGCTGGACGTCATCCTTGAGGCCAGAAGGCCTAGTACTCGGAAATCCTATTCAGAAAAGTGGAGAAGGTACTGTTTTTGGAGCCAGTCGCAAGGAAAGGAGACAGCCGAGCCCACCTTATCTCAAATCCTAGATTACCTAGCAGAGCTGCTCCACAAAGGCCCATCCTTCTCATCAATTAAGATTCATGCCTCTGCCATTTCAGCTCATTATTATACTGAGCCACCTCTCTTTTCTCCCCCTCTGTTCAAACGGTTCCTGAGAAGAGCTAACAATTTAAGACCCCTGAGGAGAGCTCCCGCTCCTTCCTGGGACCTTAACTTTGTACTAGAGAAGCTCATGCTTCCCCCTTTTGAGCCTGCTGCTACAGCAGAGTTAAAATTCCTCTCTTGGAAAACAGCCTTACATCTAGTCATCACTTCAGGAAGAGTGTCTGAGTTGCAGGCCCTTATGGCTGTGGAATCCTTCATTATCTTCCATGCGGATAAGGTTTCCCTCAGGACTAACCCATCATTTATGTCCAGTGTGGCTTTAAACCAATCCATCCATTTACCCACCTTTTTTCTTAATCCACAAAATAAAGGGGAAAGGATTCTGCACTCCTTGGGCGTGCACAGACAGCTTAGCTTCTAACTTGACAGGGCTACACTGTTCAAAAAATGTGACCAGCTGCTGGTCAGCTTTGCTACAGGGGCAGAGGGCAAGGCCATTTCAAAGCAAACCATCTCCAAATGGATAACGCACTGTATCCATTTCTGCTACAAACACCAGGAAAACCTACCCCACAGGGGATCAGAACCCATTCCACTAGGACTACCTCAACCTCTACAGCATTTCCCAGGGGAGTCCCTACCAGGGACATACTGGAAACTGCAACCTGGAGTTCTGTACACAACTTCACCAAGCATTACCACTTGCCTGATCTTGTAGTTATACAAACAGCACCTCAGTAAAGCTGTGATGGATGTCATTTTGGAAACCAGAAGGCCTAGTACTAGAAAATCTTATGCTGATAAATGGAAGATATACTGTGCTTGGAATCAAGCACAAGGAACTGGTACAGCAGGACCAGATATTCCTCAGATATCACAATACTTAACTGAGATGCTTGACAAAGGCCTATCTTTCTCATCAATTAAAATCCATGCCTCTGCCATTTTGGCTCATTACAATACAGAGCCACCAATCTTTTCTCATCTTTTACTAAAGAAGTATCTTGCAGGAGCCAAACATTTAAACCCTCCTAGATCATCAGCATTACCTGTATAGGACCTCAATTATGTGTTGGAAAAGCTCACCCTGCCTCCATTTGAGCCAGCTGCTACCGCTGATATAAAGTTGTTATCATGAAAAACAGCTCTGCTCCTAGCAATTACTTCAGCAAGAAGAGTTTCAGGGCTACAGGCCCTCATGGCTGTAGAGCCTTTCATTATATTTTACCCAGACAGGGTGTCTCTGAAGACAAATCCTACATTTATACCTAAGGTGGTTTCCAGTGTGGCTCTTAACCAAACAGTTCATCTGCCAACCTTTTATCCAAATCCGCAGAACAAGGGTGAGAGAATTCTGTATTCCTTGGACGTACACAGACAGCTAAGGTTCTACTTGAGCAGGACTAAAGCTCTAAGAAAAACTGAGCAATTACTAGTGACATATGCTGCAGGATCAGAAGGAAAGGCTATTTCAAAGCAGACGGTTTAAAAGTGGATAAGCAACTGCATACGTTTCTGCTACTTACACCATGGTAAACCTGTGACCAAGGGCATTAGATGTTCATCGTGCATACAGCTGCAGTCATAACAGATGGGGTTCTCTGCCGTCAGGCGGGTCCTCGGTCGGCCGAATTCCAAAGTCTAGGTCCGGCGTAGGTTGTCGTCGCTTCTTCCCTGACGTCAGTGCGACAGGGGTATAAAAGAACCAGCCGACGCCATTTTCTTCAGTCTTTCTTGCCGCACGGTGCCCGAAGCAGAAGCAGTTCGCAAGTGTAGTTCGGCCAGCTCCTGAAATTACGAAAATTTTGCAACCGAAGTCTTCTTGAAAGCTAAGTACCCCGTTGGGGAAACTTTTCTTGCCTCAGACCGATGTCAGACAAAGTTAATAATTGTATTTCATGTGGGAAGCAAATACCGCATAAGGATTTTCATTCCCTCTGCATTCCTTGCTTAGGCCCAGACCACGACGTCTCGGTCTGTCGTTTTTGTGCTACATTCAACAAACGCACCATTAAGCGTCGGGCGGAGTTCGCCCAGCACTATTTTGGCAAAAAATGTAACTACATTATGTCATCGGATACTCCGACTCCAGTTTTGACTAAAAGACGCAAAGATAAGGACCGACACACGAGGTCCGCGGCCTCTACCGACACCATGCCAAAGCCGACTACAGGTGGTCCGGTTCTCAGCGAGGCGCCTACGCAGCCCCTGCCTACCGACGACACTTCATTGGCAGTGTCTACTGTACCCGAGGTCGCAGGCTCCTCGGCCCACACTCTGACTACAGATACCGAAGCCACTCTAGGTGGTGAAACTCAGAATGTAGACAGGTCTGCCTCCTCTCAAGGTGTCTTCAGGTCTTCCTCTTCTTTTTCCATCAAGGCTTTCACTAAGTCTAAAGCAGCCTTGCATTCTAAGAGACAAGCTACCCTTCTCCAGGCCCCATGCCTAAAAAAACAGATGCTTAAAATGGCTGAGGATTTAATTACTCTTATCAGGGGTTCTTAACCCCCCTCGGACAAAAGGCCCAGAGTGGAGGAAGAATCCCCCTCCTCGGACCAGGCCTCCATTATTTCAGAGCACTCTGATGAACAGGAACATTCATACTCCCCTTTTGAATTTTCTGATGCAGAGGAGTCCATTCCCTCTATCTCCCCCCCTGAGGATTACTCATTTGGGGAAACCTTGCATACCTTGAGGGAACACTTCCACTGGGAAGGCCAAGAGTACTCAGACTCCAAGAAAAGGCTTAGGGATTTTCTCTTGCTCCCTCAGCACAGGCCTCTGGCTATACCTCCTGTCTTAGACATACTAGATGATGTGTATTCGGAGGCCTGCCTTAACCCAGACTCTTTACCTCCAGCCCCAGTCAAGCCTGACGGGTACTACCGGGTTCCTGACTCACACCAATTCTTATACAAAAGCCATGCGGCTGACCCAGAAACGATCTCACAGGGCCCCAAGGGAATTGAGGCCTCCACTGCTAAAAATCCATTACCTTCAGAGAGAGATTCCAGATCTTTAGCAAGGTGGGGAAAAAAGGTATACACCTCGGCCACATTAACCATGAGGGCATTAAACTGCCAGTTCCATATGTTAAAGTACCAACAGTTTCTGTTATCACAGTTGAGAAGCAGAATGTCACAACCTGAACAACCAGACTTGAAGGAGTTGCAGGATTTGATGCATAGTGCAGAACAAGTGGGTAAACATACCTTGCAATGTGGTTTTGATGCTCTAGAGGCCTCATGTAGAGCTGCTGTTACAGGATCAGTCATACGTAGACATTGCCTGGCTCAAGGAGCAAACTTTACCAGATCATGTCAAAGCTAAATTACTAGATGCCCCTCTACAAAAAGATGTATTATTTGGTGTTAAAGCTGAGGAGGTATTAAAGAAAAAGGAGGAAAAGGCTAAATCAATGCAAACAGTGAAAGATTTTCTACAGGTACAGCCTCCACGTTTCAGTAGAAATTGGCCTTCCAAAAATTGGTCCTTTCCAGCCACGGACAGACCCCAAAGAGGTAGATACAGGCGCCCGAGGGGCAGAGGGCAATCTCAAGGATCATTTAGAGGCAGACAATGGCAAGCTCCTACACACAGAGGTGGTGAGGATAGTTCACAGCCATTCAGAAAGCAAACCCAATGACTTTCCCCTTTGCATGCCAAGCAAGGCTCAAATGGCAGCACCCTTAGGCGGAAAACTGGTATTATTTTCGAAAAATTGGCATATTGTCACAAAAGACAAATGGATCCTGGACATTATAAACAGAGGCTACAGATTCCATTTTCACACCCTTCCACAAAAGAGAGGCATGCCAAACCTGCCACACAATCAAAGGGCAGAGGCACAAAGACAAATTTCAGATCTCATGGACATGAAAGCTATTCAAGAGGTACCTACTCAAGAACAAGGTCAAGGTTTTTATTCCAGACTATTCCTGGTACCAAGGAAGGGAAAAGATTGGAGACCTATTTTGGACCTATCCATCCTAAACACATTTCTACTCGTGCCAAAATTCAAGATGCTCACATTACAGTAGCTTCTTCCCATGCTGGGCAAGGAGTCTTGGCTGGTAACATTGGACCTCAAGGAGGCATACCTGCATGTCCCAATTGGACAAAATTGCAGAAGATACCTCAGATTTCTTGCAGGTTCAACCCATTATCAATTGTCTGCATTGCCCTTTGGCTTATCTACTGCGCCCAGAGTATTCACGAAATACCTGGCATCAGTAATTGCCTACTGCAGACTTCAAGGGATACGAATATACCCATATTTGGACAACTGCCTGATCCAAGCGGACAGCAAGCACATACTTCTGAAACACCTGGCGTTTGTAATAAAGTTGTTGAACTTTCTGGGATACACAGTCAACAAAAAGAAATCAAAACTAATACCCTCTCAAGCAGTAATTTTCCTGGGTGCCAGCTTGAATACAAACACTCAGATGGCCTACCTCACGCCAGAGAAGCAAGGGCAACTATCTCAATACTTCAGAAAAATGGCAACCTTCACCAGGCTGACTGCAAGGAAAGTCCTGCAGGCTCTGGGATTCATGGCATCTTGCATACTGCTGATCCCATGTGCAAAGCTGCATATGAGGAAACTTCAGTGGTACCTAAAAAACTTATGGTCTCAACACAGCCACAGTTTGGAAACAATTATACCACTCATTCCATGTCTTCAAAAGGAATTTCTGTGGTGGGCTCAAGCATGCCAAAGAAACATAGGTCTCCCCTTCTGCATGCCTCAAGCAAATCAAATCATCACAACAGACGCCTCGGACTACGCCTGGGGGGCGCACATGAGAGATCAGTGTATTCAGGGCAAATGGTTCCAAAGAGAAAAGCACCTACACATCAATCAAAAGGAAATGCTAGCAGTGCAAAATGCTATTATGGCCTTCAAAGACCTACTGCATCCAGGCCAGCTATTGATAAGGACAGACAACACCACAGTGATGTGGTACATAAACAAACAGGGGGGAACTCATTCATACCCCCTGTGCAGACTAGCCATGTCTCTTTAGAACACGACTCTGGAATTGCAAATCCAACTTCAAGCACAATTCCTGCCAGGGAAGGAAAACACGCTGGCAGACAACCTAAGCAGAAATATGACAGATCCACACGAATGGAAGTTGCATCCTCAAGTTTTCGCTAAGATAATTCAGGCATGGGGAAGGCCAGACATAGATCTCTTTGCTACCCACAGAAATTACCAATTGAAAAAATGTTGCTCAAAGACCTATCATCCACAGGCCTGGAAAGTGGACGCACTTTCTTTCAGTTGGACAACATTGACAGTTTATGCCTTTCCACCTCTTCCTCTGCTGCCCAAAGTTCTATTAAAAGCCAGAGCAGACAGGCCAAAGATGATTCTCATTGCTCCAGACTGGCCAAGACAACACTGGTATCCACTCCTGAGGAGCCCGACGCATTCCCCACCATGGATCCTGCCTGTAGTGCCTCTTCTGTTGTCCCAGCACAACTTCAAAACTCTTCACAGTCAGCTGAAAACCCTCAATCTAGCCGCATGGAGGAGTCCTTGATTTCCCAACAGACCCTCCTCTCCAAGGAGGTGCAGGATGTCATCTTGGAGGCCAGAAGGCCTTCTACTAGAAAAGCCTACTCTGCCAAATGGAAGCGGTTTTGTGCCTGGAATCAGAAAAAGGGCCAGAATCTTTGGGTACTAAATTTACCTCAAATATTACAGTACCTAGCTGAGATGTTAAACAGTGGACTCTCCTCCTCCTCCATCAAGATCCATGCTTCAGCCATTTCTGCACAATACAACACTGATCCTCCTTTATTCTCTCATCCTCTCCTAAGACAGTTCCTGAAAGGGGCTAAGAATATAAAATCCCCAAGGAAGCCACCAGTACCTGCTTGGGACCTCAACTTCATTTTAGAAAAACTGACCCTGCCTCCATTTGAGCCAGCTGCTTCAACAGAACTGCAATATTTGTCATGGAAAACAGCCTTCCTTCTGGCTATCACCTCAGCACGCAGGGTTTCGGAACTACAAGCTCTCATGGCTGTGCAACCTTTCATTTTCCGTCAGGACAGAGTTTCCTTATAAACCAACCCTTCCTTTATGCCAAAGGTAGTATCCAGTGTAGCCTTGAATCAGACTATCCACTTACCTACTTTTTATCCTAACCCACAAAACAAAGGGGAAAGACTACTACATTCCTTGGACATTCACAGACAACTTTGTTATTATTTGGACAGGACAAAGCCATTCAGAAAATCAGAGCAACTCTTTGTGTCCTATGCTACAGGTGCTCAAGGAAAGGCTATTTCCAAACAGACAATCTCAAAATGGATAGCCCACTGCATACGCTTTTGTTAATCATTTCATGGTAAAACTGTACCTACAAGCATCAGATCTCACTCCACAAGGACCACAGCTACCTCTGCAGCTTTCCTCAGGGGAGTTCTTACCAAGGATATTTTGGAAGCAGCCACTTGAAGTTCTGTGCACACTTTCTCCAAGCACTATCACCTTCCACTATACTCTAAATCTAGAGCAGGCTTTGCCACAGCAGTCTTGCAGGGCATCCTTGCTCCTCCTAGTTCCACTTAGTGCCTGCCACCCCTTTTTAGCTTTGGGATTCTACCCATCTATTATGACTGCAGCTGTATGCACGATGAACATAGTACAGTTTTGTACCTACCATAAATGTAGATGTTCGAGTGCTAATACAGCTGCAGTCCAGGTTTCCTCCTCCATCCCTCTTGGGACAGGCCTAATGACAAACACCTCCTCATACAACCTGATTGGGGTATTCTTTTATGGTGTATTTGCTTGCAAACTACTGTTTTTTGATTATATTACATTGCATTATTACATAAGTTTATGTTTTGCCTTCCTTCTGGGAGCACCTGACATCTGGGGCAAGAAAAACTGAAGAAAATGGCGTCGGCTGGATGTCCTTCAAGGATGCATCTGCAGTCCTTACAAATGGGTTGTCCTGTCGTCAGGCAGCCCTTCGGTCGGCCGGATTCCAAAGTCTGGGTCTGGCCTCGGCTGGTGTCGCACTTCACCCGACGTCATAGCTGCAGTTATTCGGGTATAAAGGCATCAGCCGACGCCATTTTCCTTAGTCTTTCTTGCCACGTGGCGCCCGAAGCAGAAGCTGTTCGCAAGTGCCGGTCGGTCAGAACCAGAGATTACTACTACAAGTACCGAAGACTTCTAAAAAGCTAAATACCCCGTTGGGGACTCTTTCTTGCCTCAGCCGATGTCAGAAAAAGTGAATAACTGTTTAAATTGTGGGAAACAAATGCCTCATAAAGATTTCCACTCTTACTGCTTACCTTGCTTAGGCCCAGACCACGACGTAGCAGCTTGTCTAGCCTGTGCTTCTTTCAACCGACGAACGCTTAGACGTCGGTCTGAATTTGCTGAAGAGATTTTCGGCTCCGCTTTTGCTTACATTATGCCGTCGGATACTCCGACCGCAAATTTCCAAAAAACGCAAGGAAAAGGACCGACACTCGTGGTCCGCGGTTTCGGCCGAAACCGCGGTTAAATAACATGAGTGTCTCTGTTTCGGCTGAAACAGAGTCCACGGTTCTTCCTTCGGCCGAAAGCTTGCCACTTACCGAGGCCTCATCCAGCTTGGCTGAATCTGCTACTGAAATCCCACCTGCTCCTGCAGGTTCACAGGATTTATCAGATACTATCCCTTTGGATGTTTCTACCCCTGCACGTGGAGCTGCTAGGCCTCCTGCATCCATGTCGATTAAGGCCTTTGCCAGGGCTAAAGCAGCAAAAACTACCAAAACTGTGCCTGCTAAGACCCCCTCTCACAGGCCCAGTTCTAGTTCACAAATGCTTAGTCTAGCAGAGGATCTCATTTCTTTGATCCGGGGATCCCAACCACATCCAGACAGGGCCTCTCACCCACCTCCAGAGAAGAGGACTAGAGTAGAGCCCCCTGAGCCAGTTTCTTCAGATGGTTCCTCTGATGAATCAGATAATTCAGACCCTCCAGAGGCCCCTTTTTTTCCTTATGAGGACTCTGATGCAGAAGAGTCCATTCCTTCTGCCTCTCCGCCTGAGGAATTTTCTTTTGGGGAAACCTTGCATGCTATGAGGGAACAATTTCAATGGCAGGGCCAGGATTTTTCAGACTCTAGGAAAAAGCTTAGAACCTTTTTGCATTTGCCACAGCATAGGCCTTTAGCCATTCCTCCAGTACTTACTGTTGTGGATGATGCTTTTAATGATGCTTGTACTGCTCCTGATTCTCTTCCTCCGCCCCTGCTAAGCCCGATAGGTACTACAGGGTTCGGACACACATTATCATTTGTATAAGGCCCTTTTGCAGATCCCAAACTATCTCCCAGGGACCCAAGGCTGTAGCAGCTACCTCTACCAAATACCCTCCCCTCTGAAAGGGAATCTAGGGCCTTAGAGAGATGGGGTAAAAAAGTTTACACTTCTGCTACTCTTTCAGCTAGCGCCTTGAGCTGTCAATTCCACATGATTCAGTATCAGGAATTTATGTTAGACCAGTTAACTAAAAAACTGTCCTCGGATGAACCATTAGACAAAAAATCTGTACAGGAAATGGTACATAACATTCAGCAGGTCAGTAATCATTCCTTAAAATGCGGCTATGATGCACTGGATGCTTCCTTTAGATCAGCCATGACTGGCACAGTGATCAGAAGACATGCATGGTTAAAAGAACAGTCCTTACCAGACCATGTTAAATCAAAGCTCCTAGACGCTCCCATGGATAAGCTCAATTTGTTTGGCTCCCCTGCACAGCAGGTGCTGAAGAAGGTGGAAGAGAAAGCAAAATCTGTCCAGACAGTCAAGGATTTCTTGCAGGTCCAGCCTCCAAGGTTTAGCAGGAACTGGCCTTCCAAGAATTGGTCCTTTCCAGACACCTCCAGAGCTCCGAGAGGCAGAAATAGACGCTCAAGAGGCAGGGGTCAATCCAGAGGTGCCTACAGGGGACGTCAGTGGCAGGCTAACAACCAGCGAGGTACAGCCACAGATCCAGCCACCACCACCACCACCACTTCCACAGGACAATCGCAGTGACTTGGCTCTGGCACCGCCTACCAGGGAACAACTAGAGGCACCCTTAGGCGGGAAGCTAGCCTTATTTTCAGTAAACTGGCATTACATCACAGGAGACAAATGGATTTTACAGACAATAGACCAAGGTTACAGGTTTCACTTCCATACTCTACCAAGGAAGAGAGGAATGCCAAACCTACCTCCAAATCAGAAGACAGAAGCTCTAGAACAAATAACTCACTTACTAAGGATGAGAGCTGTAGAAAGGGTACCATCTATGGAACAAGGGCAAGGATTTTACTCCAGACTGTTCCTGGTACCAAGAAAAGAAAACCAATGGAGGCCTATTCTCGACCTGTCTGCTTTAAACACATACCTCATTGTTCCAAAATTCAAAATACTGACCCTACAGCAGCTTCTTCCCATGCTGGGCAAGGAGTCTTGGCTGGTAACTCTAGATCTCAAGGAGGCATACCTGCACGTCCCCATACGACCAAATTGCAGAAGATACCTCAGATTTCTTGCAGGATCAGAGCATTATCAATTCTCAGCATTGCCCTTTGGCTTATCTACTGCGCCCAGAGTATTCACGAAATGCCTGGCATCAGTAATTGCTCATTGCAGGCTTCAGGGAATTCAAATTTACCCTTACCTGGACGACTGCCTGTTACAAGCGGACAACAAAAACAAATTAACAAAAGATTTGCAAAGGGTCATTCATCTACTACAAGCCCTGGGATACACAGTCAGTATAAAAAAGTCAAGGCTGATACCATCCCAAAGGATAACCTTCTTGGGTGCAGATCTAGACACATCAAAACAAATGGCATGCCTGACAGTAGAAAAACAGGAGCAACTCCCTTTCTACTTCATGGCATTAACAAAGCAGAACCAGCTAACAGCAAGAAAAGTCCTGCAAGCTCTCGGTTACATGGCATCCTGCATAATATTGATTCCACATGCCAGACTACATATGATAAAGTTACAGTGGTACCTAAGGAATTTATGGTCTCAGCACAAGCACAGCCTAGAAACCCAAATTCCAATAATTCCATGCCTGAAGCAAGAATTCCAATGGTGGGCTCAGGCCTGTCAAACAAACAAGGGACTGCCCTTCCGCAGCACTCAACCAAGCCAGACCATCACAACAGACGCTTCAGACCTCGGTTGGGGGGCACACATGCTGGACAAGTGCATACAAGGCTTATGGACTCAAGACCAGCTGCACCTACACATAAATCAAAAGGAAATGCTGGCAGTAAAACTGGCAATTCAAGCATTCAGACCATTTCTTCGACAGGGTCAACTGCTGATAAGGACGGACAACACCACAGTTATGTGGTACATCAACAAACAGGGAGGCACACATTCATACCCTCTATGCCGGATGACAATGGACCTCTGGAATGTGGCACTGAGCTTCAACATTCAGTTACAAGCAATTTTTGTGCCAGGAAAAGAAAATATACTAGCAGACATCCTAAGCAGAACTGCCACGGATGCCCACGAATGGATGCTGCATCCGGTCATCTTCAAAACCATTACAAGGAAATGGGGACTACCAGAAATAGACTTATTTGCATCCCCACACAATCACCAACTGAAAAAATTCTGCACAAGGACGTACCACCCTCTTGCTTGGAAAGTGGACTCCCTATCTTTCAGTTGGAAAAACCTGACAGCATATGCATTCCCACCTCTTCCTTTGATGCACAAGGTGCTATTGAAGATCAAAGAAGACCGTCCAAGGATCATCCTGATAGCTCCATACTGGCCAAGGCAACATTGGTACCCATTACTGAGGAGTATGTCTCGGGAACAAATATGGCCTCTGCCCCTAGTTCCCTTGCTGTTAACACAGAACAACTTCAAAACCCTGCATCCAAACCTGAAAACACTGCAGCTGGCTGCCTGGAACATTGCATAAGACCAAATAACCCAGATTTATCTCAAAGGGTTAAGGACATTATCTTGGAGGCTCGCAGACCCTCAACAAGAAAAAATTATTCAGCAAAATGGAAAAGATATCTCATTTGGAGTACAGCAAAAGGAGAGAATGTGTCACTGGTAAACATAGCTAACATCCTGGAATACTTGGCAGAGCTCTTCCACAACGGCCTGTCCTATGCTTCCATTAAGATTCATGCATCAGCCATTTCAGCAGAATACAACTTGGATCCTCCAGTCTTCTCACATCCTCTGCTCAGGCAGTTTCTGAGAGGAATTAAAATGTAAAACCACCTAGGAAGCCACCATTGCCAGCATGGGACTTGAACTTTGTGCTAGAAAAGTTGACACTACCTCCTTTCGAACCAGCAGCAACAGCAGAATTACAATACTTATCATGGAAAACTGCTTTCCTGCTTGCAATCACTTCAGCAAGAAGGGTATCTGAGCTACAGGCATTAATGGCAGTACAGCCCTTCCTGATCTTCCATCAAGATAGAGTGTCCATGAGAACTAATCCTACTTTTATGCCAAAGGTGGTCTCCAGGGTATCTTTAAATCAAGCTATCCACCTACCTACATTCTTCCCCAACCCACAGAACAGGGGAGAAAGACTGTTGCATACCTTGGATGTACATAGACAATTACGCTACTACCTGGACAGGACCAAGAGCAACAGAAAAACTGACCAGCTACTGGTAGCATATGCAACAGGAATGGAAGGAAAAGCAATTTCAAAACAGACAATCTCTAAGTGGATAGGAAATTGCATTAGATTTTGTTACTCCTACCATGGGAAGAAAACTCCAGAAAACATCAGGCCTCACTCTACAAGGGCTACAGCCACTACCACAGCCTTTTTACGAGGAGTGGCTACCAAAGACATTTTAGAGGCTGCTACTTGGAGCTCCGTGCATACATTTGCCAAGCATTATAATTTACCTTTATACTCCAGATCCCGAGCAGGTTTTGCCACTGCTGTTTTGCAAGGGATCTTAACTACACCATAATCTTATTTCTCCTCCTCCCCTAGTTTGGCTATGGTATTCTACCCATTTGTAAGGACTGCAGATGCATCCTTGAAGGACATAGTACAGTTTTGTACCTACCATAAATGTAGATGTCCGATAGGCATGCATCTGCAGTCAGGATTACCCACCCTCCTTCCCCTCTGTGGTACTCCTAGGGTATTTGCCCATCTTGTAGCTAGCTGGGGGAATCTATTATGGTGTATTTGTTTGTATATATGTTTGCTCTCTACTATTTGGAACCATTTGCATTTATCCAAATTTAGCCTTCCTAGAGGGCACCTGGCATCTGGGGCAAGAAACACTGAGGAAAATGGCGTCGGCTGATGCCTTTATACCCGAATAACTGCAGCTATGACATCGGGTGAAGTGCGACACCAGCCGAGGCCAGACCCAGACTTTGGAATCCGCCGATCAAGGGCTGCCTGACGACAGGACAACCCATTTGTAAGGACTGCAGATGCATGCCTATCGGACATCTACATTTATGGTAGGTACAAAACTGTACTTTATTTTATACCCCTGCCGCACTGACGTCAGGGAAGAAGCGACGACATCCGACGCCGGACCTAGACTTTGGAATTCGGCCGACCGAGGACCCACCTGACGGCAGGATAACCCATCTGTTATGACTGCAACTGTATTAGCACTCGAACATCTACATTTATGGTAGGTACAAAACTGTACTTTATGTGGTACATAAACAAGCAGGGCGGTACACATTCCTACTCCCTTTGCAGACTAGCCATGGCATTGTGGGACACAGCCTTGACTTCCAAGTACATCTTCAAGCTCAATTCCTGCCAGGAAAACAAAATACTCTGGCAGACTACCCAAGCAGAAATCTTATGGACCCTCACGAGTGGAAACTGGATCCACAAGTCTTCAGCATGGTAATGCAGAAAAGGGGCGGTGCCCAGACATAGATCTATTTGCCTCTTCCCCAAAATTATCAACTGGACAAATTCTGCACAAGGACTTACAACAGACTAGTATGGAAAGTGGATACCCTATCCTTCAGTTGGAAAAACATGTCAGTCTACGTCTTTCCTCCTCTGCCTCTTCTCCCCAAGGTCTTACTAAAGATCAGACAGGAAAAAACAAAAATGATCCTAATTGCTCCGGACTGGCCTCGCCAGCACTGGTACCCAATTGTATTGAATATGTCTCAACTCCCTCCTTGGTAGTTGCCTCAGATACCTCATCTACTGTCTCAGCAGAACATTCAAATTCTGCACACTCTGCTCCAAACTCTGAACCTGGCAGCATGGCTGATCATGTAATAATTCAAACAACACCTCTCAGTAAATCTGTGATGGATGTCATTTTGGAAGCCAGAAGGCCTAGTACTAGAAAATCTTATGCTGATAAATGGAAGAGTTTCTGTGCTTGGAACCAAGCACAAGGAACGGACACAGCAAAACCAAATATTCCTCAGATTTTACAATACTTGACAAGGGCCTATCTTTTTCTTCAATAAAACTCCATGCCTCTGCCGTCTCGGCTCATTGCAACACGGAGCCTTCCATCTTTTCTCATCCTCTGCTAAAACAGTATCTTAGATGGGCCCGAAATTTAAGGACTCCCAGAAGATCACCAACTCCTGCATGGGACCTCAATTTTATGCTGGAAAAACTCACCCTGCCTCCTTTTGAACTAGCAGCTACAGTGGATATAATGTTTTTATCTTGGAAAACAGCTTTCCTTTTGGCAATCACTTCACCAAGAAGGGTTTCAGAACTACAGGCCCTCATGTCTGTGGAGCCTTTTATTACATTTTTCCCGGACTGGGTGTCCCTCAGGACCAACCTTCCTTTATGCCTAAGGTGGTATCCAGTGTGGCTCTTAACCAAACTATTCACCTGCCAACATTTTACCCAAATCCGCAGAACAAGGGGGAACGGATTCTGCATTCATTGGACGTACACAGACAACTAAGATTCTACTTAAACAGGACGAAATCTCTAAGAAAGTCTGAGCAACTACTGGTGGCATTTGCTGCAGGATCAGAGGGGAAAGCTATATCAACGCAGACTGTTTCTAAGTGGATAAGCCACTGCATTTGTTTCCGTTACTTGCATCATGGTAATCCAGTGCCCAAGGGAATCCGGTTGCATTCCACCAGGGCTGCCTCTACCTCAGAAGCTTTTCTCAGAGGAGTTCCAACCATAGACATTCTAGAAGCTGTTACTTGGAGCTCTGTTCATACTTTTACAAAGCATTATCATTTGCCGCTCTAAGTCCAGGGCAGTCTTTGCCACTGCAGTTCTGCAAGGCCTTATAGCCGCTCCTAATGGTATTTAGCTCCATCCTCCCATCCATAGCTTTGGGATTCTACCCAAATGTAATGACTGCATCAGTGAAACAGGAAGAACATAGTACAGTTGGGTACACTTACCATAAATGTAGATGTTCGAGTGCATTCACTGTTGCAGTCCTGGTTACCCACCCGCTATCCCCCATTTTTCTAGAACTTCTCTTTCCTTCACTATATTCTAAAGGCTTTGTGGTGTATTTTTGCTTTTAGATGAAGGTAAATTTTATGTTGCTAAAAATGCATTTACTTATATATTGCTGTTTATGTATGTGTGTGTGTGTATATATATGTATATGTGTATGTATATATATATATATATATATATATATGTGTGTGTGTGTATATATATATATATATATATATATGTGTATATATATATATATATATATATATATATATATATGTGTGTGTGTGTGTGTGTGTATATATATATATATATATATATATATATATATATATATATATATATATATATATATATATATGTGTGTGTGTGTGTGTGTGTGTATATATATATATATATATATATATATATATATATATATATATATATATATATATATATATATATATATATGTGTGTGTGTGTGTGTGTGTGTGTGTGTGTATATATATATATATAGATTTTATACATATATATATGATATAGATATATAGATGTAGATATATATGTATATATGTGTGTATATATATATATATATATATATATATATATATATATATGATATAGATATATAGATGTAGATGTATTTAATTTTGCTCCCCATTTTGGGGTCACCTGACATCCGAGGCAAGAAAAACTGAATAAAATGGCATCGGCTGCATGTTTTACACCCCTGACGACCTAACGTCATGGAAGTGGAGACATCAACCGACGCAGGACCCAAGACTTTGATATTCAGGCCGACTGAGGGCATCCTGCAAGCAGATTACCCCAAATGTAATGACTGTAACAGTGACTACACTCGAACATCTACATTTATGGTAAGTGTACACAACTGTACTTTCCCATGATTCTTAGGACTCCCGGTTTGTCTTCTCCAGTTAAATCCATTCTGGGTGGGTGGGCGGCGGCTCATAAGTAGTCCACTATTAAATGTTCTCGCAGTAAATGGAAACATTTTTCGATGTGGGCCGTTCAGAGGTCTTTGGATCCTTTCACTGCACCAGTTCCACCGGTTCTAGCATTTTTAGCTAGCATTTTTCATCAAGGAGCTAGTTCTTCTACAGTGAATGTACAACTAGCCGCAATTTCTAATTTTCATGCTGGTGTGGATATGTCGTCTTTAGTTTCTAGGAAAGTCTGTAAGACCTTTCTCAAAGGTGTCTTCCTCCTCAGACCTCCAGCAAGGATCCCGTTCCTCCGTGGAACCTTATTTTGTTGTTGCAGGCTTTGATTTCCCCTCCCTTTGAACCTGCAGCCTCTTTGGGTCTGCAATTTTTGACCTGGAAAACTGGTTTTCTGGTTGCCATCTACATACTAATCCGTCTTTTTTTCCTAAAGTAACCTTGGAGGCTAATATCAGACTGTCAATTTGCCAGTATTTTTTTCCTAACTATCAGAACAAATGGGAGCACACATTACATTGTTTGTTTATATGTTCATAGGCGGTTGAGATTTATTTACACAGGACTAAATCTTTACGCAAGTCTGCTCAACTTTGTGTCCTATGCCAAGCCGGTTTCAAAAGTGACTATTGCCCGCTTAGTTTCTCTATGCATTGCCCGGGCTTATTCGGATAGAGGTTTGTCCCTTTCATGAAAGGTGAAGACTCATTGGACCCTATCCATGGCTATGTCTGCGTCCTTTTGGTCTAGGGTCTCTTTGGATGATATTTATTCAGCTGCCACTTGGCCTCATCTCACACCTTTATTTTTCATTATAAGCTGGATTTAGTTTCTAGAAGGTAGAGTATCCTTAACTGAGCTGAAAACTGAAATTGTGACACTAGAAAACCAGATATCTGTAACCTTTCCTGCTACTATTACCCTTAATAAAATGGGCCAGTTGCATGAAAGCATTAGTGCCTATGAGAAAAAGCTTCAAAATGTTAAATTAAATAAATTAAACAGAGATAAAACTGATTTTAGCAACAATAATGTCTTCTCATGGCCGAGAGACCCTATAAATAGAACCCCTTTGTATAATCCTGCTACAGTGAACAGAGGAACAAGTAGGACACTAAATACTGAGACACAGGCTTCCACTTCCTGTTTTAAAGCTACTGAGATGAGGGAAAGCATGGCAATACAACAAACTGACCAAGACCATGTAAACTCTAGTGTTTCTACTCTCCAAGTTGCATCTTTTGCTTCTACAGTGAATGGGAACACATCTACATCGCATATGGATAAAAATTCGAAGTCAGAAAAACGAAGGAATGCAAACACTATAGGTAAGACTCCAATAGACACTTCACAAGCAAATGCTACAGATACTAGTGTTTTTTTAGAGAATTTGAACGTGGGAGAATTCACTTTGAAAGCAGCTCTTCCTTTCAGAGCTCGAGCCAAAAGCAATCCCAATATGGGAAAGACAGCAAGGGAATATCAAATGGACAGAACTGCACACTTTTCAAAGAAAAGGAGGATGTAAAAACTGATCTTATTATTAACATTTCTTCCTTTACTCTAACTAATGAACAAAACAGTTTGCTTAATAAGGGATTATCTTTTATACCTGCCAAGAAGGCAGATTTAACTGAAATGCTAACAGACTTGAAATTGCTTGGTAGGAATTTATCATTAAAATGCATGTTTCGTAATAATGAAAATGTCAGTGTAAATATATACAAGAAACCTAGCACTTTTGTACCTCCCACCCCTTCAGGCATACAAAGATTTTTAGATATCTGTGAAAATGCTTTTAATGAAGCTTATACTCCTGGTACGCAAGGCTGCACCTTTCATAATTTAAATACAGGAGAATATAGGGCTCTACATGAATTGCAGGATTTACATTCTCTTATTATTAAACAAGCAGATAAAGGTGGTAAAATTGTATTAATGGACAAAGATTTATATGTTAACCAGATGAAGGTTTTGCTATTAGATACTTGTACCTATCAAATGCTGACAAAAACAGCTGTAATTGCTATCACTGATAAAGTGTCTTTTTTAGTGTTTGATTTACTGATTACAGGATTAATTGATGAATCCTTATTCAATTATTTTTCAGTACAAAAACCTCTAGTTCCTAGGATTTATGGACTCCCTAAAATCCATAAACATCCCACAGTTCCTCCTTTACGCCCCATCGTATCAGGAGCAGGATGGTGCACTGAGCCTCTATCTATTTATGTAGAAGGCATTTTACATGAGTTCTTGGATAGTTGTTATACAGTTCTTAGAGACACAAAAATGTTTTAAAAGCGGTTGCAAAATAGAATGGAAACCATTGATAATGATGAAGAATTTGTATTCCTTACCATGGACATTGAATCTCTTTTTACTAGTATTCCAAATGTTTGGGGTATTGATAGAATAAGAGAATTCATCGATATGAATAAGAAGCTGACTACTAATAAGATTATGCTAGTCTGTGCACAATTGGAGATTATACTTGGAAATAACCTTGTAACTTTTCAGGATCAATTTTTTCTACAGAAGATTGGCGTGGCTATGGGCACTTTGTGTGCAAATAGCTACGCCAATCTATCACTAGTACGATGGGAAGAACAATATGTTTTGTCAGATGTTAACCCATTTTTTGGCTACATTCTCTGGTACGTCCGTTTCGTGGATGATGTTTTTGTCTTGTGGAAAGGGCATGGTGAAAATATCAGTAATTTCATTGATTACCTGCATAGTACTACAGACTTTTTGAAGTTTACTTTTACTTTTTCTGATACATGTGTTGATTTCTTGGATGTGAGTGTCACCCTTACTGATTTAAAGCAGATAAGAACCAGTATTTATCACAAACCCACAAGAACTAATGCCGGTCTTTACAGGTCAAGCATGCACCCGAGACACATACCTAGAAATGTCCTCAAAGGACAAGTCTATAGAACCCTACGCCTACATAATAATGATGAAGAGGCAGTAGTTGCTTTAAATAAGTTACAAGACGAATTTCAAACGAGGCTATTCTAGCTCAGAAATCACTAGAGTGATAGCAGATGCATGGAAATTGAGATCTACAAGATGTAAACCATACATGAGCTCTTATAGTGCTGATACAAGTATTGATAGAAATACGTTTAGAATAGTGTTTAGATTTGCAAGTGACATCAATAAGTATACGGAAATTATTAAAAAGAATTGGCACTTATTACATGAAATACCAGGTCTGGTTTCCACAGTTGGTGACACCCCAAACTTCAGTTTTAGAAATAATGTGTCTTTAAAGCAGCAGCTCTGTAATAGAGAACAGTCTTTTAGAAAAAAATCTCTCAAACAGACAGGGCACCTTCCCGTGCAGGAATTGTGCTGCTTGTCAGCATGTCTGCACTAAAAATGAGTACATTCATCCTGTGAAATGTTTTAAACTTTATACGAAGAATTACTATGATTGTAAAATTGTCGCTGTTGTTTATTTTTGTTTTTGCCAAGCATGCCATGCCTATTATGTAGGCAAAACAAATAGGAGTTTTAAAGAAAGAATGTTAGAACATATAAGGGACATACGGAACCAGAAGCAATCAAATGCTCTAGCTAATCATGTCCTGAATACAGACAGTAGTCATTGTTTTACATTTTTAATCTTGCAACAAATAGTAAGGACAAACAGAGGTGGTAATGTAGAAAACCACACTGAAGAATTAGAACAATGGATCACTAAATTACAAGCAGATAGATATCCTGGTTTGAATGGCTGCACCTCATTAGTTCCTTACCTTAAGGCAAGGCACCTTAAACACTAAATATGAGTTTTTTATATATTTTTTATTGTACTGTTATGGTTATATGTGCACAAAATGTGTGTGTATATGTATATTTTAATAACCATCAGGGATGACATTCCCCCCTTTTTTAAATATTATTGTGTGTAAATACACATCTTTCTATATATTTTATGCATTTTTTTATGGATATCGATATATGTTCTTATGTTAGTGGAGTAATATCTCTTTAAATTGTGATGTCATACTAATTGTCATAGTATTTAACCAAGCATCAGTTGTAGTGATGTGGTCTGATGAAGCAACATTAAGTTGTGAAAGCGCTTACCGTTTGTCTTCTGCAATAAAGTACAGTGACTGATTTCCAGTGTGTAACTTTGGTGCCTTAATTTACTTTTGCTGTTGTTGTGTGTTTTGGGCACCTCAGTGTACCTGCAGCCGTTTGGTTTTTGCATCTTCAGAGTATCCTTAAGTCTCTGCAGTGCTCCGGAATATCCTTCCATGAGGGCATCCCAAGAATTAGGTAGCTGGGGACTCTGTCCCACAGGTTGAATTTCAAATGAAGTAAACTACATCAGGTAAAGAAGTTATGTACTCACCATAATGTTCCATCTGAGTAGTTCTACTTCATTTGTCTTAAACTGTCCCCCCCCTTCCCCCTGACCTTATCCTTGAGGGTACTATATGTCCCTTGTTCTGCTCCCTTTCTGTCAGAGTCTTTGCTTATGCTGGGAGTTAAGGGATCTGGTAGTAAGTTGTCTTGGAGGATAAGTCTCTTTATGGTCAGGTAATGGCTATATGTTGGGCAGCAAACTCAATCTGAAGGGAGAAGGGAGACTGGTGGCATTATGGGTAGGGGGAGGAGCATGGAGCTTGGAGCCGTAGCTGGAAAATGCGGCCGTGTCAGATCCGTTATGGATCCAAGGACCCACAGGTTGAAGACAAATGAAATAGAACTGCTCAGATGGAACGTTATGATGAGTACATTAACTTATTTTTCTAACACCTTTCTAAGTTTATAATTGCTTTTTTGCAGACTGTATTTTTGGACCTCTGTCCCCCCCAGTATTTTAGGCTTTGTCCAGATTTGTTGCACTTAGAGGTTGAGAGGTATGCAGGTCCTTCTGGGATGCTGTGGTATGTTCCTATGATGGATGTCACCTAAGAGGATTTAGCTAGGAACTCTTTTCCGGAAAGTTACTGAAGACTGACACCCTCTTATCAAATGTAACAAGTTGCATACTTGCCATATAAGTAGACCCTTAAAAAGGCAAGTCCTCCTTTAGTAACATACCCTCCATCCTCTCACTTTGTGTGGCTTGTCTGTAGCTCTTGTGTGGCCCTTCTTCTTTTTTTTTTTTCTTCTTCTTCCGTGTACAGCACTGTAATAGAACCTTTTCCTTGTCCTTGCTTTCATCATTCCAGTGTTCATCATTGTAGCATAACTGCAGAATGAAATGAGTGATAAATTATTGGAAGAGGACAGGTCCCAAGCAGACTGAGAAAGCCTTTCCTACTTGATGATCTGGTGCCTGAGGTACCAGTAGTAAATGATATTGAAGATTGCAAGTCTTGTAGGTCTGTCTATGCATGTTTTATTTTTGCAGTTTTTTGTTATACTGTAAATTGTACCTGCAGATTGAAGAAATTGCTGTATTGAAAATTAATTTTCTTTTTATGTTTTCTTTCAGCTGGTTTCCCAGTAGGCTATGCAGCTCCTGCATATTCTCCCAGTATGTACCCAGGGGCAAATCCTACTTTCCAGACAGGTAGGACAAATGACTGTACTTGAGAGTACAGATTATTTTTGCGATACTCTTTAAGGGGAATTTGTAAAATGAAAGAACAACACTGCATAGCTTCATCCATTTTCTAAACTGTGTGTGTGATTCAGCAAACAGTTGTATATTTGAACTTTCTAGTGGTTTTGTTCATGTGTTCTGCATTTCCCCATAGAAAATTGTGTAAACATTAGACTTGTATCTAAGCACTGTTAATGTTTCTGAGGATTAAGAAAAATTTGTGTTGTAGAATCTTAGTAGAATAGGTCATTGGTCAATGTGCAGACAGCTCTGTTAATATGTAGCTGAAATGTTTCACTTTTGTTACTTTACAGTGCAGATTAGTTAATGAAAGTCAAAAAAGGGATTTCTGTGATAGTTCATTTAAGGAGATTTTCACCACTTGGTTTCTTATTTTAATCCTGTTTTATCAGTAGCCTCTGAAGTCAGTAACACAATGCAGGCATACAGCCACACTTGAAAACAGCACAGTTGGCATTGTACTAAAACTGCTGGTCTTTTGTTAGAATAGGCCTGTAATTAAACGAATACCAAGACCAAATATCTTTCCTAGCAGAGGAAACTTTTATGATGTTGAGTCACATCAGCAGGACATAGCTTAATAGTAAGAAGTGACAAGATGCTGTATAAACTTGCATTATCCATGGGAGAGGGAGGGGTAAACATTGGGTAAAAAGTGTGGAATCATGAAGTTTGTAAATGTGAAATAATTGTAATTTGCATGCATTCTTTGTAAGTATTTTTTTAAATCTAGCACATGGCATTCCAGATCCACACAGTTAATATATCTCAGTGACATTTCTTTTTGAAATGTTTAGCTTGTTTTCTTTCTTGGCATTCACACACAGATAACGTACAAGGATTTTTTGATCTCTGGAGTATATTTGAAGGAGTTAAGTAATTCTGATGCATCTGCATTAATCACTTACCTTTCCTTGATTTGTCAACAGCAACTACTTAATTTAATTCATCATTTGTCTCCTATCCTTATATTTTCCAAGATGGTAAATTTTGATTTTGTCAAGGATCATATATATTTAACTTGCTACAAGTTCCACTTCTGCACCATCTTAGTTACAGATTTTTTTTAAGGTGCTTTTTAACTTTGCACCTTGCTGACCCTCAGATCTCACCATATCATTCTTATGCCCATTTGCTGTCCTGTTCCGAGTATTGCTGGGATGGAGATAGGCTGACTGGTGGGGGCTGTCATTCAGACAGTCACAGAGAGGTGGTTTGTCTCTCACTGGCATCTCATCAGTTAGTATTTCCAGTGAGCCCCAGACCCGATCTTTGGTTCCTGACATTAGCACCTGTGTCATGGTGGGACCTCTGCATATGTGTACTTCAGTCACACTAATGAGGGATGCCATCACTAGTTTGGGATTACCATATCTGTGTTCCTGGGCTTGGATATTTCAGCAGCATGCAAGCCGAACGAAGCCCCCCCCCCCCCAAAAAAAATTATCAAGCTAATAATAGCTGCTCACTTCCACTCTCCTATTCCCTGCCTTTTACTGTACAGAGCCCACGCTACTTGTGAGAATTGGATCATAGTCTGGGCATTACTTCTCTGTCACAGATCTAGGCTTTAATTTGCTAACTAGACCTCACTGAACCTATGGCATATTTACTTGGGAGCCTCAGGGTAGAACTACCTCACATACAAACCTTAATATTTTTTTTTACATTGTTATAGTATTCCGTTAATCCAAACATGAAAGCAAGTTTGACGATTAAGCCTCACAAATGATTTAAACAGATGTCTTCCTACTCCTGTTGCAGTATTCTTTACCTTAGGGATCTCCTGCCTTTTCGATCTTTTATGGGCTGTACGTTACACTTACTACAAGATGGAGGGCATAAAGATGAGGTACAGTGCAATTACCTAGATCATCTTTTGCTGCCAGTCTGAATGCTAAAATTGCTAATCTGTTTGAACGCCTTTTACTTTGCTGATACCTAGCTGTCAGATAAGTGCCTCATTAGGGTCTTTATTTATTTGTTTATTTTTAACGTTGGTTACCTGAAGTTCATGTAATCCAGGAAGGGAAAAAGTCAGTGTGGGAGACAGATTCCCCATAAGGATAATCAGTGTCTTGTTCGGGTACTTCTCACAACTGTACTTCTGTAGTTTTTGTAAGGAGTTTGTGCCTAAGACCCTTAGGAGGCAGTTGTATTCACTGCCCATGTATCTGGAGAACTAGCGGCTTAAACAGATGACCCAGGGTGGCATGGCAGAACCAGTCAACCCCAATGAACTGCCGTTAAGCAAGAACGTCGGAAATTGCTGGCCAGCCTTCACAGGACATCTCTCTAGAAGCCACGTGATAGTGCTGTTGTAGGCCATCCAGTGTCAACATCGGATTCCTCTACCAGCATGGATCCTTCCTTTTGCACGTCCACTGAGTCTGCAGGCATCTGTTCCAAACATTGAGGAGGAACCATGGTTCATTATCTTAGTGGACCTTACCAAGGTTCTGCAGATTCAGGTCAGGGAGGGGGTGCCGGCTACATTGACCGAATTTTGTCAGGAGTCTGAACCACTGATGTTTCAGGGCTGAGGTCTGTACCAAGAAAAAGCACAAGACCAAACATTCTTCTGTTCATTCTGAAGATCCTCAAAGGGAATGGCAGAAGTTTACTCAGGGCCTGTTTAATGCCTTAATAACCTTGAAGCCTTCACAAGGGGGTTCTATGCGTATTCCACCTTAGACTTGAACTCCTCCTGAAAGGTCTAGGGAACCTGATTCTTTGGATGAGAATTTGGAGTCTGATGTGTCTTTGACGTATTCTTCTCAGATGCCTTCTCCCTTAGCTTATAGCTCTGATGAAGAGAAATCCAGTAGCCCTGAGTCTCCTTTGGAGGAGATGTCTTATGGGGACACAGCCAGGATGATGGAATACTTTAAGTGGGATTCTTCTTGGGCCTCTTATGTCCAGAAGAGGTATCATGAGATGCTTCAGGTTGACGCGCCTAAACTTGCTGCAGTACCTCCTTTGTTGGCTGCTTTGTTGGACACCTTTATCTTAGCCTACTACTCGTAAGAAACCTGACGGGTTCTGCAAGGTTCCTGAGCATTATCCATTCCTGTTTGAATGTCCTTCTGCTGAGCTTGCTGTGGTGTCTTGTCTCCTCTGACAAGCTTTCTAATCTTTTTGCCATCTGTCAAGCTTCTGTCTTTGGATAAGGACAATAGCACCATGGAAAGGATTGGAAAAAATGTCTATACTGCTGCCACAGTGTTGTTTAGGGCCATTAATTACCAGACTCACATGACCAGATATGCTTTGGCCTCGATAGCCCAGGCTTGTCGAGTTATTTCTGGCCTCTCTTATTCTGAAGGAAAGTCCTCTGTTTTTTTCTGTTTTGGGTTTTACCTCTCAGGTGGCTCATCACTTTATCAAGTGCAGCCATGATGGTGCTGATGGCTCTTCCAGAGCTTCTGCCTTCGGGTCTGTCATGAGGCATTATTCCTGGCTTCGTCTTCAGTCATTACCTGAAGACATGAAGGCCAAACTGCTGAATGCTCCTTTGGATAATAAGTCTCTTTGGGACTGATGTTGCTGACATTTTTTAAGTCTCCTCGAGGGAGGTAGAGCTGTGCAGGACTTGAAACATATTTTTGTGGCCCCCTTCCTTAAGTTCCAGAAGAACTCTCCTACTAGGTACACTTTTGTTTGCATGCCGCTTCATCAGGCCATCTAAAGGCAGGAAGGGTGGTAGTTGAACTCCTCCTGCTTAACTTTTCTCAGGTTCCTGTGGCCCAGAAGCCTCCTTTTATCTGACAAGCCTGCCTCTTAGACACCCCCCCCCCAAACAGTCAGCCAGGTTCCCTTGTCTCTTTGGCTCTCCCTCTGTCTTCCTGACTGGCATCTCATCACCTCAGATTTCTGAGTTCTGTCCATCATGCATGAGGGTTACTTCATGTTGTAGAAGTCCCTCTCCCCTTTACAGGGATTCCTTCACCCTCTCTGGAGCAGCTTTCTCATTTCTCAGAGGTTTTTGGATCTGTGGTACACCAGGATATTATTCAGCCCGTTCATCCTTCCCAAATAGGAAAGGGGTTCTATTCCTGAATGTTCTTGGTTCCTTGAAAGGAGGACCTTTGGAGGGCTATTCTGGATCTCTCCTTGCTCAACACCTTTCTCAAGGTTCCTTCTTCCTTCCTTTCAGATGCTTTCTGTTCAAGGCCTATTTCATTTGTTGCTGCCCCAGGCTTTTCTGGTGTCCTTGGATCTGAAGAGTGCGTACCTTCATATTTGTATTCACTCTTTTTTTAGGAAGTTTTACATTTCTCTGTTTCTTCCCTTTGGCCTCCTACATCCCCAAAGATATTCACAAAATGCCTAGCTTCTATGATTGCTTTTTGCAAGTTCCAAGGCATTCAGATTTTCACTTCTTTTAGATGACCTGTTCAGGCACCTTGTCCCAGATGTCCTTTGTATTTCACTTTTGCAGTTATCACAGTTGGGTTATCCTTGCCAGGGTAGCCCTCGGCCGGCCCGAATACCAGAGGCTTAGTATTTCTGCATCGGTTGCTGTCGCTTCAGGACTCGCATCAGGTCATCAGTAGTATAAAGTAAGGCAGCTGATGCCATTACATCAGTCTTTCTTGCTGTGGAGCCTGAAGCAGAAGCAGTTCACAGGAGTGCCTGTCGGCCACTACCCGAGTTTCATCTAACGAATTGAAGTTGAAGTCTTCTAAAGCTAAGTACCCCATTGGGGATCCTTTTTTCTTGCACTAACCGATGTCAGAAAAAGTTAATTGTCTCGCCTCTGGAAAGCAAATACTACTCCGAGACTTTCATTCTTACTGCATCACTTGTTTAGGCCCAGACCACGATGTCCCCCGTTGTCGCTTCTGTGCTTTGTTCATTGCCAGAACTATCCGCTGTCGGGCCCTTATTGTAGCTAGATATTTTCACTTACACTCTTCGAACTCCGATGTCCTTCATGGATGCATCTGCAGTCATAACAAATGGGTTGTCCTGTCGTCAGGCAGCCCTTCGGTCGGCCGGAGTCTGGGACCGGCTTCGGCTGATGTCGCACTTCACCCGACGCCATCTCTGCTGGTCTTCGGGTATAAAGGCATCAGCCGACGCCATTTCCCTCAGTCTTTCTTGCCGCGTGGCGCCCGAAGCAGAAGCTGTTCGCAAGTGCCGGTCGGTCAGATCCAGAGATTACTACTACCGAATACTACTTCGAAGACTTCTAAAAAGCTAAGTACCCCGTTGGGGACTCTTTCTTGCCTCAGCCGATGTCAGAAAAAGTCAATAACTATTTAACTTGTGGGAAACAAATACCTCATAAAGATTTCCACTCTTACTGTCTGCCTTGCTTAGGCCCAGACCACGACGTAGCAGCCTGTTCGGCCTGCGCTTCCTTCAACCGACGAACGCCAGGCCGGTCGGAGTTTGCTGAACAATTTTTCGCTCAGACTTTGCTTACATTATGCCGCCGGATCCTCCGACTACCCAAATTGTTAAAAACGCAAGGAAAAAGACCGACACTGCAGTCCGCGGTTTCGCCGAAACCACGGTTAAGCAAGCGAGTGTCTGTTTCGGCCGAAACCGAGAAAACTGGTCAATCTTCAGCCGAATCCATGGCTACTACTGAGGCTCCTGCTACCTTACCTGAATCGGCCTCAGAAACTTTGCCTACAATTGTGGTTTCTAGTGAGTTATCAGACACCATCCCTTTGGATGTTTCTACCCCAGCACGTGGTGCTGCTAGACCCCTGCAGCCATGTCTATCAAGGCCTTTGCCAGGGCTAAAGCAGCCAAATCTGCTAAGTCAGTGCCTGTTAAACCTCCCTCACACAGGCCCACCTCTAGTTCACAAATGCTTACTCTGGCAGAAGATTTAATATCCTTAATTAGGGGATCCCAATCTCACCCAGACAGGGCCTCTCAGCCCCCAGAAAAGAGACCTAGGACAGAGCCCCCCGAGCCAGTGTCCTCTGATGATTCTGCTGATGACTCCGACATTACAGAACAGCCAGAGGATCCTTTTTCTACTTATGAAGACTCCGATGCTGAAGAATCCATTCCAGCTGCCTCTCCACCAGAGGAATTTTCCTTTGGGGAAACCTTACATGCCATGAGAGAACAATTTCAATGGCAGGGAGAAGATTTCTCAGATTCAAGAAAAAGGCTTAGGACTTTTCTGCATTTACCACAACATAGGCCCTTAGCTATACCTCCTGTTTTGCCTGTTGTGGATGATGCATTTAATGATGTCTGCACTGCTCCTGATTCTTTACCTCCAGCCCCTGCCAAACCAGATAGATTTTACAGGGTTCCAGACACTCATCACCACCTATACAAGGCCCCACTGGCAGACCCCGAAACTATTTCCCAGGGGCCTAAGGCAGTAGCCTCGACCACAGCAAAAAACCCTATTCCTTCAGAAAGGGAATCCAGGTCCTTGGACAGATGGGGGAAAAAAGTTTACACCTCTGCTACTCTCTCAGCTAGAGCTTTAAACTGTCAGTTTCACATGATCCAATACCAAGAGTTTATGCTTGATCAGTTAACTAAAAAAGTATCCTCTGATGAATCTATAGATAAGAAATATGTATTAGAAATGGTGAATAACATACAACAGGTTAGTAACCATTCCTTAAAATGTGGCTATGATGCACTGGAGGCTTAATTTAGATCAGCCATGACTGGCACAGTGATAAGAAGACATGCATGGTTGAAAGAGCAGGTCTTACCGGATCATGTTAAAGCTAAGCTATTAGATGCTCCTATGGATAAGGCCAGTTTATTTGGTACACCTGCCCAGCAGGTAATGAAGAAAATGGAAGAAAAGGCAAAATCTGTACAAACAGTTAAAGATTTCTTTCAGGTTCAGCCCCCAAGGTTTAGCAGGAACTGGCCTGCCAAAAATTGGTCCTTTCCTGACTCCACAAGATCCCAAAGGGGCAGGAATAGACGCTCCAGAGGCAGAAATCAATCCAGAGGAGGTGCCTACAGAGGACGACAGTGGCAAGGTAATAACAGAGGCACAGACACAACCACTACCACTGCAACAGGACAATCACAGTGACTTGGCTCTAACTCCGCCTACCGGAAAGTTAGCCTTATTTTCGAAAAATTGGCACTATATCACAAAAGACAAGTGGATTTTGCAAACCATAGACCAAGGCTACCGGTTCCACTTCCACACCTTACCAGTAAAAAGAGGAATGCCAAACCTGCCTCCAAATCAGAAAATAGAAGCTCTACAGCAGATAACGGAATTAACAAAGATGAGAGCTGTGGAAAGAGTACCAATAACAGAACAGGGCAAAGGATTCTATTCCAGACTCTTCCTAGTACCAAGAAAAGAAAAAAGTTGGAGACCTATTCTCGACCTGTCCATCTTAAACACATATATCATTGTCCCAAAATTCAAAATGCTGACCCTACAGCAACTTCTTCCCATGCTGGGCAAGGAGTGTTGGCTGGTAACTCTAGATCTCAAGGAGGCATACCTGCACGTCCCCATTCGACCAAATTGCAGAAGATACCTCAGATTTCTTGCAGGATCAGAGCATTATCAATTCTCAGCATTGCCCTTTGGCTTATCTACTGCCCAGAGTATTCACAAAATGCCTGGCATCAGTAATCGCTCACTGCAGACTACAGGAATCCAAATTTATCCATACCTGGACGACTGCCTGCTACAAGTGGACAACAAAAGCAAGCTGACAACAGATTTACAAAGGGTCATTTACTTGCTACAAGCCCTGGGATACACAGTCAATTTACAAAAGTCAAGGCTGATACCATCTCAAACAAGAACATTCTTGGGCTGAATTGGACACAGTAAAACAAATGGCATTCCTAACTGCAGAAAAACAAAAGAACTCCTCTTTACTTCTTGGCATTAACAAAACAGAACAAACTAACAGCAAGAAAAGTTCTGCAGGCCTTGGGCTTCATGGCATCATGCATAATCTTGGTCCCACATGCCAGACTGCATATGAGAAAACTACAGTGGTACCTAAAGAATTTATGGTCTCAACACAGGCACAGCCTAGAAGCAGAAATACCACTAATCCCATGCCTAAAACTGGAGTTCCTATGGTGGGCTCAAGCATGCCAGTCAAACCCAGGCCTACCCTTCCACAACTTTCAAACAAGCCAAACCATCACAACAGACGCCTCAGACCTAGGATGGGGGGCGCACATGCTGGACAAATGCGCAAGGATTGTGGACTCAGGACCAGCTGCACCTGCACATAAACCAAAAAGAAATGCTGGCAGTAAAACTGGCAATCCAAAAATTCAGACCATTCCTCAAAGAAGGCCACTTGATGATAAGGACAGACAACACCACAGTCATGTGGTACATCAACAAACAGGGAGGCACTCATTCATACCCCCTATGCAGAATGACTTTGGACCTATGGAATCTGGCACTCAGCTACAACATCCAGTTACAGGCAATATTTGTACCGGGAAAAGAGAACACCCTAGCAGACATGTTGAGCAGAACCACCTCGGATGCTCACGAATGGATGCTACACCCGGACATCTTCAAGACCATCACAAAGAAATGGGGAATGCCACAACTAGATCTATTCGCTTCCCCTCTCAATCACCAGCTCAAAAAATTCTGCACAAGGACATTCCACCCACTTGCATGGAAGGTGGATTCTCTCTCCTTCAGCTGGAAAGGTCTGACAGCATATGCATTTCCACCTCTTCCTTTGATACACAAGGTATTACTGAAAATCAAAGAGGAACGCCCAAGGATAATCCTGATAGCTCCGAACTGGCCAAGGCAACACTGGTACCCATTGCTGAGGAGCATGTCTCAGGAGAAAATGTGGTCAATACCCCTGATGCCTTTGATGTTAACTCAGAACAACTACAGCATCATGCATCCAAACCTAAAAACTTTGCAACTGACTGCCTGGAACATCACATAGCAGCAACTAATCCAAATCTTTCCCAAAGGGTTAAAGACATTATCCTTGAAGCCCGCAGACCTTCAACAAGAAGGAACTATGCAGGAAAATGGAAAAGGTTTGTCATTTGGAGTGCTGAAAGAGGAAAAGATGTGTCGAATATAGATATTGCTAACATTCTGGAGTATTTGGCAGAGCTTCTACATACAGGCCTGTCCTATTCCTCCATCAAGATACATGCATCAGCTATTTCAGCAGAATACAGCTTTGATCTACCTGTCTTTTCACATCCTCTACTCAGGCAGTTCCTCAGAGGGATCAAGAATGTAAAACCTCCTAGGAAACCACCATTACCAGCATGGGACTTGAACTTTGTGCTAGAAAAGTTGACACTCCCTCCGCTTGAACCAGCAGCAACAGCAGATCTACAGCACCTGTCATGGAAAACTGCTTTCCTACTGGCAATTACCTCAGCAAGGAGGGTTTCTGAACTACAGGCCTTAATGGCAGTACAACCCTTCCTAATCTTCCATCAAGATAGGGTGTCCATGAGAACTAATCCTACATTTATGCCTAAGGTGGTATCCAGAGTGTCTTTAAACCAGGCAATCCACCTACCTACCTTCTTCCCCAATCCACAAAACAGAGGGAAAGAATGCTGCATACCTTGGATGTACATAGACAGCTACGCTACTACCTGGACAGAACCAAAAGTAACAGAAAAACTGACCAGCTTTTTGTAGCCTATGCAACAGGAAGGGAAGGAAAAGCAATTTCCAAACAGACAATCTCCAAATGGATAGGAAATTGCATAAGATTCTGTTACTCCTACCATGGAAAACCAATTCCACAGAACATAAGGCCTCATTCTACAAGGGCTACAGCCACTACCACAGCTTTCTTACGAGGAGTGGCAACCAAGGACATTATTGAGGTGGCTACTTGGACCTCCGTGCATACATTTGCCAAGCATTATAATTTACCTCTGTATTCTAGATCCCGAGCAGGGTTTGCCACTGCTGTACTGCAAGGGATCCTAACCACACCATAATTTCTTCTTCCTCCTCCCTAGTTGGCTATGGTATTCTACCCATTTGTTATGACTGCAGATGCATCCATGAAGGACATAGTACAGTTTTGTACCTACCATAAATGTAGATGTCCGAACTGGATAGCATCTGCAGTCAGGATTACCCTCCCTCCTTCCCTCTGTGGTACTCCTAGGGTATTTACCCTCCAAATAGCTAGCTGGGGGGGGGGAGTCTCTTATGGTGTATTTGTTTGTATATATGTACATACATGCTTATTTTTTGTGTTTGCCTTCTATCCTTTTGGAAACATTGGCATTTATCCAAAATTTAGCCTTCCAAGAGGGCAACTGGCATCTGGGGCAAGAAACACTGAGGGAAATGGCGTCGGCTGATGCCTTTATACCCGAAGACCAGCAGAGATGATGTCGGGTGAAGTGCGACATCAGCCGAAGCCGGACCCAGACTTTGGAATCCGGCCGACCGAAGGGCTGCCTGACGACAGTACAACCCATTTGTTATGACTGCAGATGCTATCCAGTTCGGACATCTACATTTATGGTAGGTACAAAACTGTACTATATGGCTTCTGTAAGCAGATCTTCCGAAAAAAAACAAAGACAGAGACAGACCGTACAGTTCCAAACCTACCGACGACGCTTCCATTAAGCTAGTTGTCAGATGTTCTTCATGTTTCACTGTTGCAGTCATTACATTTGGGTAATCTGCTGGCAGGTTGCCTTTAGTCGGCCTGAATTCCAAAGTCTTGGGTCCTGGGTCCTGCGTCGGTTGCGGTCTCCTCTTCCATGACTTCAGGTCGTCAGGGGTGTAAAACATGCAGCCAACACCATTTTCTTCAGTATTTCTTGCCGCACGGTGCCCGAAGCAAAAGCATTTTGCAAGTGCCGGTTGACAGACTACTGAAATATTCGAGTTTGAGTTTCAGAACCGAAGTCTTCACTAAAGCTGAGTACCCCATTGGGGAAACTTTTTTCTTGCTTTTTACCGATGTCAGAAAAAGTTAATTGTATTGCTTGTGGGAAGCAAATACCTCATAAGGATTTCCATTTATACTGTATTCCTTGCCTAGTCCCTGATCACAACGTGCCTGGCTGTCGGTTTTGTGCTAGATTTAACCAACGCACTATTAAGCGTCTGTATATTTTTGCATCAAAGTATTTTGGAAACTGATTTAACTACCCTGAAATGTTGTCGGATAGCAATCCGACTACCGGAGTACATAAAAAATGCAAAGAAAAGGACAGAGAAAGGCAGTCTAGATCCAAAACCGACGAAGCTTCTCCTAAGCCAGTCGCTGGTTCACTGGTACTCAGTGAGGCTCTTTCGCAGCCCCTGATACCCGCTACCTTCGAGTCGCAGGCCTCTACCGACACCCATGTGGAGTCCGGCATACCGCAAGATACTCAAGGTATTGGACGGACGGATGTATCTCCCTCATATGGGTCCAGAGCTGCTGAGCAGGCACCGGCTTCTAAGGATGCATTCAGACCTCAACATTTGTATATCAAACCAACAGCTGCAAAACCAAAGACAAAAGCAACTTCTAAAACTAAAAAAAAACGACGCATGAGCCACGTGCACAGGCCTCTATGTCTAAAAAACAGATGATCAAAATGGGTGAAGACCTTATTACCTTGATCAGGGGTACCCATCCCCCTCCTAATGAGGCCTAGGCAAGACACTGATTATGAATCTTCAGATCAGGTTTCTATTTCTTCTGATTCCTCTTCTGATCATGAATTATTTATACCTCCCTATGAGGATTCTGATGCTGAGGAGTCTATTCCATCTGCATCTCCTCCTGAGGATTATTCATTTGGAGAAAACTTGCATACTTCGAGGGAGCATTTTCACTGGGAGAGTCGAGACTTCTCAGAATCAAAAAAGAGGCTCGGGGATTTCCTTCTCCCTCAGCACAGGCCTTTAGCCATTCCCCCTGTTTTAGACATTGTGGATGATGTGCTTTCTGAGTCAAGCTTGTCCCCTGACTCTCTACCTCCAGCTCCCAATAAGCCTGACAGATATTTCAGGGTCCCTGACTCGCATCAATTTTTATTTAGAAACCCTGCTGCTGATACTGAAACTATTTCACAGGGTCCAAAAGGAGTTAAGGCCTCAACAGCAAAAAATCCTACCCTCTCTGACAGAGATTCAAGGGCACTGGACAGATGGGGAAAAAGGTTTATTACTGCTACCACCAGGCATCAACTCATACAAGCACTGGACTACACAATCACAATTTGCTTCCAGCTCGGCATCACAATAAATTTTGAAAAATCTGCCTTGTTGCCCTGTCAGTCTATCACTTACATAGGAGCAGACTTAGACACAAGAGTTATGTTTGCAAGGCTACCACTAGAAAGGGTCCGCAATCCGTCAGCAGGTACGGGTTCTGATGCAGAGCAAAAGGATCATAGTCAGGTACGTTCTTCAAACTCTGGGTTCCATGGCAGCAGCCATTCTCCTAATCCCATAGGTGCGCTTTCATACGAGAATTTTTCAGTGGCTTCTGTTTACGCAATGGTCTTTACAAGAGCTACCCATGACTTACATGATCATGATCACGGATGCATGCAAAAGACATCTTTCTTGGTGGATGGTCTCCCCACTGGTTACTCAGGGCAGACTTTTCATACAACCCCTTCTGGTAGCCACAGTGACGACAGACGCCTCCTTGATAGGGTGGGGGGGGGGCATTATCTCGGCAGGACAGTCCAAGGCACGTGGCAACCTCACGAGTACCATCTGCACATAAATGTCCTGGAAATGAGGGCCGTGCTTTTGGCATCGCAAGCTCTTCAAGACTCTCTTCCTTCTGGGACCATTGCTATTCAAACGGACAACATGTCAGTGGTGTGGTACATCAACAAGCAGGGCGGAACCAGGTCCTAGCCCCTGTGTCGAAAAGCACTCTGGCTTTGGCAGTGGCTGATTTCCTCCCAACATTTTCTGATTGCGACGCACATCCCTGGGCGATCCAATGTCATAGCGGACAGGCTCAGCAGAGCTATTCTCATGCCTCACGAGTGTTCTCTGCATCAGGAAGTTGTGAATCTTGTTTTCCGCAAATGGGGACAGCCTTGCTGCAATCTCTTTGCCACCCCCTTCAACACCAAATGCAGCAACTACTTCTCTTTTCTTCTGCTGCCGGGTCACATACCCAGAGACGCTGTAGTCCACTATTGGCCCCAGGGACTTCTTTATGCCTTTCCTACCAAACTTATACAGAAAGCAGTATCGTTGGCTTGCAAAATGATCCTCATTGCTCCCTACTGGCCTTGACAGATATGGTTCCCGTTCCTGCACCGTTACCTTCTCGATCAACCCTGGACTCTGGACCCAATTCCAGACCTCCTGGTTCGTCAATCAGGCAGGTTGCATCAATCCCTCAAAACTGTCCAGCTCACAGCTTGGTTGCTCCACTTCCAGCCTTAGCCAGGCTTCCCAGCATTTCCCCAGCAGTCCGTGACATTATCGTCGTCTCTCACAAGTCTACAACGAGGAAAACTTATGCTAGCAAATGGAAACGTTTTTCTTGTTGGGCAAAGGCTAGGAATGTAGATCCCTTTTCAGCCTCAGTCCACAAAGTCCTGGAATTCCTAGCACAACTGTTTCACTCCAGGTCCGCTTCTTCTACTATCAGGGTACAAATGGTGGCCATTTCTAACTTTCATGTTGGTTTTTCGAACTCTAACATTGTCTCATAAGCTCTGTAAAGCTTTTTTGAGAGGGACAACTCTTCTTAGGCCTCCAGTGAGAGATCCCCCTCCCCCTTGGGACCTTAATTTAGTCCTAACCTCCTTAATTCTGCCCCCTTTTGAACCAGCAGCATTCTGCTCTATCAAGTTTCTATCTTGGAAGACGCTGTTTCTGGTAGCTATTACCTCAGCCAGACGCGTCTCTGAACTTCAGGCGCTATGTGTTTGTCATCCATACTTGGTTTTTCATAAGGACAGGGTTGCTCTGAGGACTAATCCTTCGTTTCTCCCTAAAGTCTGCTCTGAAAATAATTTAAACCAATCTATAGATCTTCCTGTGTTTTTCCCTAAGCATACCAACAAGGCAGAGTGCAAACTACACTAATTGGACGTTGATAGGCAATTGCGTTTTTACCTGCACAGAACTAAAGAAGTATGGAAGTCGGACCAACTATTCTTTTCTTATGCCTTGGACAAGCAAGGTCTCCCAGTTTCCAAAGTAATCTTGTCCAGATGGTTTTCACACACTATTTCTTTCATTTATCAGTTAAGGAACAAACAGATGTTCATCGTGTTTCACTGTTCCAGTCATTGCACTTGGGTTATCCTGCTGGCAGGCTGCCCGCAGTCGGCCTGAATTCCAAAGTCTAGGTCCGGCGTCAGTTGCTGTCGCCTCTTCCCTGTCGTCAGTGCGCCAGGGGTATAAAAGATGCAGCCGACGCCATTTTCTTCAGTCTTTCTTGCCGCGCGGTGCCTGAAGCAAAAGCAGTTCGCAAGTTCCAGTCGGCCAACTCCTGAGATTTTCAAAAAACGAATTTCAGATCCGAAGTCTTCATTAAAGCTAAGTACCCCGTTGGGGAAACTTTTTTCTTGCTCCAGTCCGATGTCAGAAAAAGTTAACAATTGTATTTCTTGTGGGAAGCAAATACCTCATAAGGATTTTCATTCTTACTGTATTCCTTGCCTAGGCCCTGATCATAACGTTGTTAGCTGTGGTATTGTGCTAGATTTAAGCAACGCACCATTAAGCGTCTGTTTGACTTTGCCTTTTATTACTTTGGCCGCAGATTCAATTATATAATGCCGTCAGAACAGCCGACGACCGGAGTATATAAAAACCGCAAGGAAAAAGAAAAGGACAGGCATCCGAGGTCCAAAACCGACAACGAGGCTTCCGTTAAGCCAGTCGCCGGTTCTCAGCGAGGTGCCTTCGCAGCCCCTGGCGCCTGCTACCTCAGAGCCACAGGCCGCTGACTACTCCCATGTGGAGCCAGCTAGGCCTCTGGATACTCAAGGTATTGGACACTCGGAAACTATTCCCTCAGATGGGTCTGGAGCCGCTGAGCAGGCATCGGCTTCTGAGGGTGTTTTCAGACCTACACAGTTATATGTAAAGCCTACTTCAGCTTCCAAAGCCAAGACTAAAGCAGTTCTAAAGACAAAGAAACAAGTACAGCATTCTTCTGGACAGACTACCATGCGTAAAAAACAGATGCTCAAAATGGCCAAAGACCTAATTACCTTGATCAGGGGTTCCCATCCCCCTCCTGACAAGAGACCTAGGCAAGAGACAGAATATGAATCTTCAGATCAGATTTCCATTTCCTCTGAATCCTCTTCTGAACAGGAATACTCTCTTCCTCCTTCAGAGGATTCTGATGCTGAAGAATCTATACCTTCAGCCTCACTGCCTGAGGATTATTCTTTTGGGGAAACCCTGCATTCCATGAGGGATCACTTCCACTGGGAGAGCCAAGACTATTCAGAATCTAAGAAAAGACTTAGAGATTTCCTTTTATTATCTCAGCACAGACCTTTGGCTATTCCTCCTGTGTTAGACATTGTAGATGATGTATTTTCAGAGTCCGGACTTTCTCCTGACTCTCTACCTCCTGCTCCTGTTAAACCAGACCGATACTACAGGGTTCCAGATTCACATAAATTTATTTATAAAAACCCTGCTGCTGACCCAGAAACTATTTCTCAGGGTCCCAAAGGGGTCAAGGCTTCTACTGCAAAAAACCTTATCCCCTCTGATAGAGATTCAAGGGCACTAGACAGATGGGGAAGAAAGGTTTACACTTCTGCTACTTTGGCTGTGAGGGCTTTAAATTGTCAATTTCATATGCTTAAATGTCAGCAATACTTAATGTCAACGCTAAAACAGAAAATGTTATCAAATTCTGATTGTTCAGAAAATAAGGAAATGCAGGATTTGTTGCATGCAGCTGAACAAGTGGGAAAGCATACATTGCAATGTGGTTTTGATTCTCTGGAGGCCTCTTGCAGGGCTGCAGTTACGGGTTCTGTCATTAGGAGGCATGCTTGGTTAAAGGAACAGAATCTGCCTGATCATGTTAAAGCAAAGTTATTAGACGCTCCATTACAACAGGATACCTTATTTGGTGTTAAAGCAGAGAAGGTGTTGAAGAAAATTGAGGACAAAGCGAAATCTATGCTAACTGTAAAGGATTTCTTACAGGTACAGCCACCCAGATTTAGCAGAAACTGTCCTACAAAGAATTGGTCCTTTCCAATGTCAGAAAGGCCACAAAGAGGCAGATACAGACGCCCCAGAGGCAGATCCCAGCCCCAAGGCTCATACAAGCCTAAACAATGGGGTGCTTCTACCTCCAAAAGCGGAGAAGATAAAACACAGCCATACAGGAAACTGTCCCAATGACTTTCCTCTGCCAGCACCAAGCACTTATCTTTTGTCAGACCCCTTGGGGGAAAACTAGCACTTTTTTCTCAAAATTGGCACATGATCACCCAGGACAAATGGGTCTTGATTATAGTGTCCCAGGGCTACAGGTTCCACTTTCACACCCTGCCAAGGTCAAAACGTATGCCAAACCTGCCACACAATCGATGGGCAGAGGCACAAAAACAAGTTTCATCCCTCATGGATATGAGAGCCATTCAGAAAGTACCACAGCAAGAGCAGGGACAAGGATTTTACTCAAGACTTTTAATGGTACCCAGAAAAGACAAAGCCTAGAGACCCATACTGGACCTGTCTATTCTAAATACATTTCTGGACATTCCAAAATTCAGAATGTTGACTCTGCAGCAGCTTCTGCCCATGCTAGTTAAGAAGGCTTGGCTTGTAACTTTGGACCTAAAAGAGGCATACCTGCATATTCCAATAAGACAATCTTGCAGAAGATACCTCAGATTCATAGCTGTCTCAATGCACTACCAATTCTCTGCACTGCCCTTTGGCTTATCTACTGCGCCCAGGGTCTTCACAAACTGCCTGGCACCAGTAGTTGCATTTTGCAGACAAAGAGTAATTCAAATATATCCTTACTTGGACGACTGCCTTATTCAAGCAGAGAACAAGGACAGTCTACTAAGGCATCTGGCGTTTGTAAAAAGATTACTAATTTGCCTAGGGTACACAGTAAACGAAAAGAAATCAAAACTAGTACTCTCTCAAGAGATAATATTCCTGGGTGCAGGCTTAAATACAACTGCCCAGATGGCTTATCTCACGCCAGACAAACAAAGGCAACTGACTTCTTACTTCAAAATGTTGGCAACAAAGACCCAGTTATCTGCAAGAAAAGTTCTGCAGGCTTTGGGCTTCATGGCATCCCGCATTCTGCTAATTCTATATGCCAGACTGCATATGAGGAAACTATAATGGTATCTAAAAAGTGTTTGGACTCAACATTGTCACAGCCTGGAAACATTAATTACCCTCATTCCTTGCCTGCAACAGAAGGTTCGATGGTGGGCACAGGCCTGTCACCACAAGGGACAGCCATTCACCCTACCCACAGCCAGGCAGTCAATAACAGATGCTTCAGATTATGCCTGGGGGGCCCACATGGTAGGAAAATGTATTCAGGGCACATGGCCCACAAGCCAAAGTCACCTTCATATCAATCAAAAAAAGATGCTGGCTGTTCAGAATGCCCTGACAGCTTTCAAAGATCTACTCCATCCAGGACAGCTACTGATAAGGACGGACAATACTACAGTCATGTGGTACATAAACAAACAGGGAGGCACTCATTCCTGCCCCCTCTGCAGACAAGCCATGACCTTGTGGGACACAGCATTGACGTATCATGTACACCTGCAAGCACAATTCCTGCCAGGAAAGAAAAATACTCTGGCAGACGAACTAAGCAGAAACCTCACGGATCCCCACGAGTGGAAATTGGATCCACAAGTCTTCAGCATGATAATAAAGAAATGGGGATGCCCAGACATAGATCTATTTGCCTCCCCTCACAACTGCCAACTACAGAGATTCTGCACAAGGACGTATCACAAGCAAGCATGGAAAGTGGATGCTCTATCATTCAGCGGGAAAACCCTAACAGTATATGCCTCTCCTCCCCAAGGTACTCCTAAAGGTCAGACAAGAGAAGCCAAAAATGATTCTGATTGCTCCAGACTGACCTCGCCAGCACTGGTACCCAATCCTAAAGAGCTCGTCTCAAGGCCCAGCCTGGACATTGCTTCTAATTCCTCATTTACTGACCCAACGAAACAGTCAGATCCTGCACAGCCAATTCAGAACCCTAAATCTGCAGCATGGCGGATAATGTAGCCATTCAGAACACACCTCTCTCTAAAGCAGTGATGGATGTTATTTTGGAGGCCAGGAGGCCCAGTACCAGAAAATCTTATGCAGAAAAATGGAAAAGATTCTGTGCTTGGAACCAGGCACAAGGAATTGACACGTTTTGAACCAAATATTCCTCCGATTTTACAATATCTAACTGAGATGCTGGACAAAGTCCTATCCTTTTCATCAATCAAAATCCATGCCTCTGCCATTTCAGCTCATTACAATACGGAACCACCAATCTTTTCACATCCGTTGCTAAGACAGTACTTCAGAGAGGCCAAAAACATAAGACCTCCAAGGAGAGTACCAATACCTGCATGGGACCTCAGTTATGTCTTGGAAAAACTCACACTGCCGCCTTTTGAGCCAGCCAATACAGCTGAAATAAAGTTCTTATCTTGGAAAACAGCTCTGCTACTAGCAATAACCTCTGCAGGACGAGTCTCAGAGTTACAGGCACTCATGGCTGTGGAACCTTTTATCATTTTCCATCCAGACAGGGTTTCTCTGAGGACGAACCCGACATTTATGCTTAAGGTAATGTCCAGTGTGGCCCTTAACCAAACCATTCATTTGCTTACCTTTTATCCAAACCCACAGAGTGAGGGTGAGAGACTCCTGCATTCTTTGGACATACACAGACAGCTACGCTTCTACTTGGACAGAACTTAAAGCTTTCAGAAAGACTGAGCAACTCTTAGTAGCATATGCTGCAGTATCACAAGGAAAGGCTATCTCAAAGCAGACCATTTCAAAATGGATAGGCCACTGCATCCGTCTCTGCTATTCACGTCATGGCAAATCAGTACCTAAGCACATTAGGCCTCACTCAACCAGAGCAGTAGCCACTTTAGCAGCCTTCCTCAGAGAGGAGTACCAACCAAAGACATTTTAGAGGCTGCAACTTGGAGTTCAGTGCACACTTTTACCAAGCACTACCACTTACCTCTCTACTCTAAATCCAGAGCAGGCTTTGCCACTGCAGATGTTCATCGTGCATACAGCTGCAGTCATACCAGATGGGTTATCCTGCCGTCAGGTGGGTCCTCGGTCGACCGAATTCCAAAGTCTAGGTCTGGCGTCGGATGTCGTCGCTTCTTCCCTGACGTCAGAGCGACAGGGGTATAAAAGAACCAGCCGACACCATTTTCTTCAGTCTTTCTTGCCGCGCGGTGCCCGAAGCAGAAGCAGTTCGCAAGTGCCGGTCGGCCAGCTCCTGAGATTACGAATATTTTTCAACCGAAGTCTTCTTGAAAGCTAAGTACCCCGTTGGGGAAACTTTTCTTGCCTCAGACCGATGTCAGACTAAGTTAATAATTGCATTTCATGTGGGAAGCAAATACCGCATAAGGATTTTCATTCCCTCTGCATTCCTTGCTTAGGCCCAGACCACGACGTCTCGGCCTGTCGTTTTTGTGCTACATTAAACAGACGCACTATTAAGCGTCGGGCTGAGTTCGCCCAACACTATTTTGGCAAAAAGTTTAATTACATTATGTCGTTGGATACTCCGACTCCAGTTTTAAGTAAAAGACGCAACGATAAGGACCGACATACGAGGTCCGCGACTTCTACCGACACCACGCCAAAGCCCGACTACAGGTGGTCTGGTTCTCAGTGAGGTGCCTACGCAGCCCCTGACTACCGATGACACTTCTTTGGCGGTGTCTTCAGTGCCCGAGGTCGCAGGCTCTTCAGCCCACACCCCGACTACAGATACCGAAGCCACGCTTGGCAGTGAAACTCAGAATTTAGACAGGCCTGCCACCTCTCAAGGTGTCTTCAGGCCTTCCTCTTCTTTTTCCATTAAGACTTTCACTAAGTCTAAAGCAGCCATGCATACTAAAAGACAAGCCCCACAGGGCCCTTCTCAAGGCCCCATGCCTAAAAAGCAGATGCTCAAAATGGCTGAGGATTTGATTACTCTTATCAGGGGTTCTCAACCCCCTCCGGACAAAAGGCCCAGAGTGGAGGAAGAATCCCCTTCCTCGGACCAGGCCTCCATTATTTCAGAACATTCTGAAGACCAGGAACATTCTTACTCCACTTTTGAAGATTCTGATGCAGAGGAGTCCATTCCCTCTGTCTCCCCCCCTGAGGATTACTCTTTTGGGGAAACCTTACATACCTTGAGGGAACACTTCCACTGGGAAGGCCAAGAGTACTCAGACTCCAAGAAAAGGCTTAGGGATTTCCTCTTGCTCCCTCAGCACAGGCCTCTGGCTATACCTCCCGCCTTAGACATACTAGATGATGTGTATTCGAGGCCTGCCTTAACCCAGATTCTTTACCTCCAGCTCCAGTCAAGCCTGACCGTATTACCGGGTTCCTGATTCACACCAATTTCTATACAAAGCCATGCGGCTGACCCAGAAACTATTTCACAGGGTCCCAAGGGAATTAAGGCCTCCACTGCTAAAAATCCATTACCTTCAGAGAGAGATTCCAGAGCTTTAGAAAGGTGGGGGAAGAAGGTATACACCTCGGCCACCTTAACCATGAGGGCATTAAACTGTCAGTTCCATATGTTAAAGTACCAACAGTTTCTGTTATCACATTTGAGAAGCAAAATGTCACAACCTGAACAACCAGACTTGAAGGAGTTGCAGGATTGGTTATATAGTGCAGAACAAGTGGGTAAACATACCTTACAATGTGGTTTTGATGCTTTAGAGGCCTCATGTAGAGCTGCTGTTGCAGGATCAGTCATACGTAGACATGCTTGGCTCAAAGAGCAAACTTTACCAGAGCATGTTAAAGCTAAATTACTGGATGCACCTCTGCAAAAAGATGTATTATTTGGTGTTAAAGCTGAGGAGGTATTAAGGAAAATGGAGGAAAAGGCTAAATCAATGCAAACTGTGAAAGATTTTCTACAGGTACAACCCCCACGTTTCAGTAGAAATTGGCCTTCCAAAAATTGGTCCTTTCCAGCCACGGACAGGCCCCAAAGAGGTAGATACAGGCGCCCGAGGGGCAGAGGGCAATCCCAAGGATCGTTTAGAGGCAGACAATGGCAAGCTCCTACACAAAGAGGTGCTGAGGATAACTCGCAACCACTCAGAAAGCAAGCCCAATGACTTTCCCCTTTGCATGCCAAGCAAGACTCAAATGGCAGCACCCTCAGGCAGAAAACTGACATTATTTTCAAAAAATTGGCATATTGTCACAAAAGACAAATGGATCCTGGACATTATAAACAGAGGCTACAGATTCCATTTTCACACCCTTCCAAAAATGAGAGGCATGCCAAACCTGCCACACAATCAAAGGGCAGAGGTACAAAGACAAATTACAGATCTCATAGACATGAAAGCTATTCAAGAGGTACCTCTGCACGAACAAGGTCAACGTTTTTATTCCAGACTATTCCTAGTACCAAGGAAGGGAAAAGATTGGAGACCTATTTTGGACCTATCCATCCTAAACACATTTCTACTCGTAACAAAATTCAAGATGCTCACTCTACAGCAGCTTCTTCCCATGCTGGGCAAGGGGTCTTGGCTGGTAACATTGGACCTCAAGGAGGCATACCTGCATGTCCCAATCAGACAAAATTGCAGAAGATACCTCAGATTTCTTGCAGGTTCAACCCATTATCAATTCTCTGCATTGCCCTTTGGCTTATCTACTGCACCCAGAGTATTCACGAAATGCCTGGCATCAGTAATTGCCTACTGCAGACTTCAAGGGATACAAATATACCCCTATTTGGACGACTGCCTGATCCAAGCGGACAGCAAGCACATTCTTCTGAAACATCTGGCTTATGTAATAATGTTGAATTCTCTGGGATACACAGTCAACAAAAAGAAATCAAGGCTAATACCCTCTCGGAAAATAATTTGCCTGGTTGCCAACTTGGACACAAACACCCAGATGGCCTACCTCATGCCAGAGAAGCAGGGGCAACTAACTCAATACTTCAGAGCACTAGCAAATTGCACCAGGCTGACTGCAAGGAAAATCCTGCAGGCTCTGGGATTCATGGCATCTTGCATCTTACTAATCCCATGTGCAAAGCTGCATATGAGGAAACTTCAATGGTACCTGAAAAACCTATGGTCTCAAAACAGCCACAGTTTGGAAACAATAATACCACTAATTCCATGTCTTCAAAAGGAATTTCTGTGGTGGGCTCAAGCATGCCAAACAAACACAGGTCTCCCATTCAGCAAGCCTCAAGCAAATCAAGTCATCACAACAGACGCCTCGGACTACGCCTGGGGAGCGCACATGACAGATCGGTGCATTCAGGGCAAATGGTCCCAAAAAGAAAAGCACCTTCACATCAATCAAAAGGAAATGCTAGTAGTAATAAATGCTATTATAGCTTTCAAAGACCTTCTGCAACCTGTACACCAAAGAAAATAAACAACCAATAAACAATGGAACCGGAATGTAGCAAAGGACACCAAAAGCCAATTTTGCTCAAAGGAAATGTTACTAGAGTTGTTGAACCATTTAATGTTTCCAAACAGTTCTCTAAAGTCTAATTCGCAAACATACTCAAAGATGTTCAAGATGGGGTGTAAGGGCGGGTTAAAGCTACTAAGTAATTTAAAAGGTGCATTTTGTGTGTTAGGGAGACCTTTGAACATTGCTTTAAGATTAAGATTTCTTACAAAACACTTGAATTCAATCAGTAGTTTCGACAAACATACTTTCTGATCAGGTACAAAGTTTAAGCCATAAGCAAGTAATTCAATAAGGTCTTGTTCAATTTCCAAAGTGGAAAAGTTGTAAACAGTAAAGTCACCTTTTTTATTTTTTAAGATGCTAGGTATTTCAGAGTGTGTAGGTAGGGATCCGAAGTTTATTACTGCTTCGGCCTGTTCCGATTGTTGTTCCTCTGATAGTTCCTTCGCCCTAAAAAAGGTTTCTTTTGATTGTTAGGCCGCTGTTCTTTATAATTAACGTTGGCCTTAATCCTATTACTTCTCCTGGGCTGATGGACCGACGAACCCTCATCCCCATCGTCCTGGTCAATATCTTGTTGTTCAGAAGTCATACTTGGAAGGTTTATGTCAAATTCATAATTTCCAGTTTCCAAATGTTCAGAAAAATTAGGAGTCCCTTTTTCTTTTTTGAACAAATTAGGGTAGGCTACATCGTTAGCATAAGCTTGCCTATCCCTAATTAATTTCTTGTTTTTGTTCACTTTTAATTTAACCAGTAAGGCATCAATACTTTCAAATATTCTCTCATAGTCATACTTGTACCTAACGAAATTGATGTCCAATTTAATGCTTTCATTGAGAGCATTAGTTTCAGCTAATAAGAGTTCAATTTGCTTCCCATAGTGAGTCACCATCAAGTCCAACAATTCAAGACCCTGTTTGTTAAGCAGATTGGAAAGGGCCTCAGTAAAAGCCCCGTCTTGAAATAGTCTAGTAGGGGTGAACGAACTTCTCATCCCTTTTGGCACAACTTTTTCACTAATACATTGCTTGAAGTATGATACTTCAAGCTGTAATTTTTTTATCTTTAACATTTTTGAGTCAAGTAGTTTTAAATTACTTGATAAGTTTTCAATATTGTTACCTGTAGATTCAAGTCTTGAAGCCGACGAGCCAGAATGGTTAGGCATCCCAAAAACGAACGCCTCGGTGTTTCCAACCCATTCATGAAAAGTAGGCACGCCAATAAGCCCAACAGAGTTGTTCCTGTTATCCACAAGCCCAATATTGTTAGTTGGTCCCGTACCATTAAGACCAAGAACGGAGCCAACTGATTGCCCCAGCCGAGTATGTTCATGTTGATTTGGAAATAAAGAAGCGCTTCGTGCGCCAGTAACATCATCCGCCGAGTTTACCCCATTAAGTGTAGGCATCCTCTGGGGTTGTCCTGGAGGTAGTGAACAAGTTAAAGCAGGTGTCGATACGTTCCCTGCACGGGAACCTACGCTTAACGGTGGTTTGGATTCAATCTTGTCAAGCCGAGCGGTTATAGAATCTAACCGCTGGGTTAAAAAGGACATTAACCTCTCGAAGTTGTTGACATCATTAGTTACATCAGTTTCTCTTACAGCAGGGGTCTCAGACCCAAATAAATTTGGCGTTCCAGGGCTAGACATTCCGTACGAGACAAACCGGTACACCAAAGAAAATAAACAACCAATAAACAATGGAACCGGAATGTAGCAAAGGACACCAAAAGCCAATTTTGCTCAAAGGAAATGTTACTAGAGTTGTTGAACCATTTAATGTTTCCAAACAGTTCTCTAAAGTCTAATTCGCAAACATACTCAAAGATGTTCAAGATGGGGTGTAAGGGCGGGTTAAAGCTACTAAGTAATTTAAAAGGTGCATTTTGTGTGTTAGGGAGACCTTTGAACATTGCTTTAAGATTAAGATTTCTTACAAAACACTTGAATTCAATCAGTAGTTTCGACAAACATACTTTCTGATCAGGTACAAAGTTTAAGCCATAAGCAAGTAATTCAATAAGGTCTTGTTCAATTTCCAAAGTGGAAAAGTTGTAAACCTTCTGCAACCTGGTCAACTATTGATAAGAACAGACAACACCACAGTAATGTGGTACATAAACAGGGAGGAACACATTCATACCCCCTATGCAGACTGGCCATGTCACTTTGGAACATGGCCATGGACTTACAAATCGAACTACAAGCACAGTACCTGCCAGGCAAGGAAAACACGCTGGCAGACAACCTAAGCAGAAATATGACAGATCCACACGAATGGAAGTTGCATCCTCAAGTTTTTACAGAGATAATCCAAGCATTGGGAAGGCCAGACATAGATCTCTTTGCCTCCCACAAAAATCACCAATTGACAAAATTCTGCTCAAGGATTTTTCATCCAAAGGCCTGGAGAGTGGACGCTCTCTTTCAGTTGGACATCAATGACAGTTTATGCCTTCCCACCTCTTCCTCTGCTGCCCAAAGTTCTATTGAAAACCAGAGCAGACAGACCAAAGATGATTCTCATTGCTCCAGACTGGCCAAGACAACACTGGTACCCACTCCTGAGGAGCCTGACGCATTCCCCACCATGGACCCTGCCTCTAATGCCTCTTCTCCAGACTCAGCACAGCTTCAAAACTCTTCACAGTCAGCTAAAAACACTCAATCTAGCCGCATGGAAGATTCCTTAGCATCACAACAGACCCTTCTCTCCAAGGAGGTGCAGGATGTCATTTTGGAGGCCAGAAGGCCGTCTACTAGAAAAGCTTACTCCGCAAAATGGAAACGTTTTTGTCTGGAATGAGAAAAAGGGCCAGGATCCTGGAAAACTGAATTTACCTCAAATATTACAGTATCTAGCTGAGCTGCTAAGCAGTGGACTTTCATTCTCCTCCATCAAAATCCATGCCTCAGCCATTTCTGCAGAATACAACACTGATCCACCCTTATTCTCTCACCCCCTCTTAAGACAGTTCCTCAGAGGAGCTAAGAATCTAAACCCCCCAAGGAAACAACCAATACCTGCTTGGGATCTCAATTTCATTCTGGAAAAACTGACCTTGCCTCCTTTTGAGCCAGCTGCCTCATCAGATTTGCAATATTTGTCCTGGAAAACAGCTTTCCTTCTGGCTATTACCTCAGCTTGTAGAGTTTCAGAACTACAAGCTCTCATGGCTGTGCAGCCTTTTATCATCTTCCATCAGGACAGAGTTTCATTACGAACCAACCCGTCCTTTATGCCAAAAGTGGTATCCAGGGTAGCTTTGAATCAGGCCATACACTTACCTACCTTTTATCCTAATCCTCAAAACAAAGGGAGAGATTACTACATTCCTTGGACATCCACAGACAACTGCGTTATTTGGACAGAACAAAGCCTTTCAGAAAATCAGAACAGCTCTTTGTGTCCTATGCTATAGGAGCTCAAGGAAAGCCAATTTCCAAACAGACAATCTCAAAATGGATAGCCCACTGCATACGCTTTTGCTATTCTTTTCATGGCAAAACTGTACCTACAGGCATCAGATTTCACTCCACAAGGGCCACAGCTACCTCTGCAGCCTTTCTCAGAGGAGTTCCTACCAAAGATATTTTAGAAGCAGCCACTTGGAGTTTTGTGCATACCTTCTCCAAGCACTACCACCTTCCACTATACTCCAAATCTAGAGCGGGCTTTGCCACTGCAGTCTTGCAGGGCATTCTGGCTCCTCCTAGTTCCACCTTGTGCCTACCACCCCTTTCTTAGCTTTGGGATTCTACCCATCTGTAATGACTGCAGCTGTATGCACGATGAACATAGTACAGTTTTGTACCTACCATAAATGTAGATGTTTGAGTGCTAATACAGCTGCAGTCCAGGATGTTCATCGTGCATACAGCTGCAGTAATCACAGATGGGTTTTCTGCCGTCAGGCGGGTCCTCGGTCGGCCGAATTCCAAAGTCTAGGTCCGGCGTTGGTTGTTGTCGCTTTCTTTCCTGACGTCAGTGAGGCAGGGGTATACAAGACACAGCCGACGCCATTTTCTTCAGTCTTTTTTGCCGCGGTGCCGAGCAGAAGCAGTTCGCAAGTGCCGGTCGGCCAGCTCCTGAATTTACGAAAAATTGGAAACCGAAGTCTTCTTTAAAGCTAAGTACCCCGTTGGGGAAACTTTTCTTGCCTCAGACCGATGTCAGAAAAAGTTAACAGTTGTATTTCTTGTGGGAAGCAAATACCGCACAAGGATTTCCATTCCCTCTGCATACCTTGTTTAGGCCCAGACCACGACGTCTCGGGCTGACGCTTTTGTGCTACTTTCAATAAACGCACTATTAAGCGTCAGGCGGAGTTCGCCCAACACTTTTTTGGTAAAGCCTTTGATTATAAAATGTTGTCGGAGACTCAGACTACCATTTTGTCCAAAAAACGCAAGGACAAGGACCGACACGCTAGGTCCGCGGTCTCCACCGACACCACGTCAAAACCGGCTACACGTGGTCCGTTTCTCAGCGAGACGCCTAGGCAGTCCCTGACTACCGACGACACTTCTTTGGCGGTGTCTTCTGTAACCGAGACCGCAGGTACCTCGGCCCATGCCCAGACTACAACCACCGAAGCCACTGTGAGCGTTGAGCCTCCTAATGTGGACAGGTCCACTTCCACCCATGGTGTCTTTAGACCCTCATCTTCCTTTTCCATTAAGGCCTTTACTAAGTCCAAATCCGCCAGGCATCCCAAGAGGCCTGTTGCACAGGGCCCATCTCCAGGCCCCATGCCTAAAAAGCAGATGCTTAAAATGGCTGAGGATTTAATTACTCTTATCAGGGGATGTTCTTCATCTCACATTGCTGCAGTCCTTACACTTGGGTAGTCCGCTGTCCTTGGTCGGCCCGAATATCAAAGTATAAGGCTGACGTCGGTCAAGGCGCATTAGACTGACATCAGGACGTCAGGGTACAAATGCGCATGACCGACGTCATATCCTCAGTCTTTTTTGCCGCATGGTCCGATGCAGAAGCAGCGTTGCAAGTGCCGTTCGGCGTTCCTGAAATTTTTCGAATTCGGAGTTTCAGACCGAGTCAAAGTTGGCTAAGTACCCGTTAGAATATTTTAGCTTTTTCTTGCCTCAGTGGTTTACCGGATGTCAGAAAAAGTGAATAACTGTATTTCTTGTGGGAAACAGATACCGCATAGAGACTATCATACTTTGTGTATTCCTTGTTTAGGGCCTGAGCACGACGTTGTTGGGTGTCGCTCTTGTGCTAGATTCAATAAGCGCACTATAAAGAGAAGGTTAGATTGTGCCAGGTTAGTCTTCGGGAAGCGGTGCAATTATAAAATGCCGTCGGATGCTCCGGCCGCTTCGAAGAAGCGCAAGGACAAAGCAGCTAAGCCTAGGCTAGAAGAGCCGTCCGTACCGGATGCCGGTTCTTTAGAGGTGTCGGTGGAGCCGGTGGTTCCGCCGGAGGTTTCTCTGGAATCCCAGGGAGAGGCTTTGTTATTGCAGGATGTGGCCTCTCAGGAGGCAGGTCAGGCTGAAGGGGCTTCTCAGGTTACTGTACTTCCCTCCCTTCCTAGGGTGGTTAGGCCCTCTCCTTCTGTTTCCAAGGCTTCTCCCAGAGGCAGGCCAGGTTTAGCTTCTGTTGGTGTCACTCCTAGTTCATCAGGATCTGTGCCCAAGAAGCACATGCTCAAAATGGCAGAAGATTTAATTACTTTGATTAGAGGTTCTTTGCCCCCTCCTGATAAGAGGCCTAGGGTGGAACCAGAGTTGGGAAGTTTTGAGCAGGCTTCGGATGTTTCAGAGTCTTCGGCTGAAGACTTGCAGGAGTATTCTCCTTATTCTGATTCTGATGTGGATGATTCTACTCCTTCTGCTTCTCCTCCAGAGGATTTTTCTTTTTCAGAGACTCTTCATTCCATGAGGGAGCATTTTAAGTGGGAAGGTCAGGACTTCTCTGATTCCAGGAAAAGGCTTAGGGAATTTTTGTTCCTACCCCAGCATAGGCCTTTGGCTATACCTCCTGTTCTGGATGTTGTGGAAGATGTGTTTGCAGAGGCTTCTCTTAATCCTGATTCTGTGCCTCCTGCTCCTGTTAAACCGGATAGGTATTACAGGGTGCCTGAAGCTCATAAATATCTTTTTAAGAGTCCTAGGGCGGACCCAGAAACTGTTAGTCAAGGGCCTAAGGGTGTCAAGGCTTCTGTTGTGAAAAATCCGGTTCCTCCAGATAAAGAGGCCAGGGCTTTGGATAGATGGGGAAAGAAAGTCTATACTTCTTCCACCTTAGCTATGAGGGCTTTGAATTGCCAGTTTCACATGTTGAAATACCAAAACTATCTACTTACTCAATTGAAGTCTAAGGTAGATGCTCTGGCGGAAGGTATTGAGTGTAAGGAATTACAGGATTTGGTGCATGTTTCAGAACAGGTGAGTAAGCATTCTTTACAATGTGGTTTTGATGCTGTTCAGGCCTCATCTAGGGTGGCTGCCACTGGGTCAGTTCTCCGCAGGCACGCCTGGCTGAGGGATCAGAATTTATCTGACCATGTTAAGACAAGGATTTTAGATGCTCCTTTACAGTCTGATGTGTTGTTTGGGTCACCTGTGGAGGCAGTCTTAAAGAAAATGGAAGACAAGGCTAAGTAGTCCATTCCTTCTGTATCTCCTCCAGAGGATTTTTCTTTTGGGGAAACCTTGCACACCTTGAGGGAACACTTCCATTGGGAAGGCCAAGACTTTTCTGATTCCAAGAAAAGACTTAGGGAATTTCTTTTGTTATCTCAACACAGACCTCTGGCGATACCTCCTGTCTTGGACATACTTGATAATGTTTATTCGGAGGCTTGCCTTAATCCGGATTCCCTGCCTCCTGCCCCAGTCAAGCCTGATAGGTACTACAGAGTTCCTAACTCTCACCAATTTCTTTACAAGAGCCATAATGCTGACCCTGAAACCATTTCTCAAGGCCCCAAGGGAATGAAGGCCTCTAATGCTAAGAATCCACTACCTTCCGAAAGAGAGTCAAGATCCTTAGAAAGGTGGGGAAAAACGGTATATACCTCGGCCACCCTAGCCATGAGGGCCTTAAATCGTCAGTTCCATATGCTTAAATATCAGCAGTTTCTGTTATCACAATTAAGAAATAAAATGTCTCAACCTGAACAACCAGATTTGAAGGAGTTGCAGGATATGATGCATAGTGCAGAACAAGTGGGTAAACACACCTTACAATGTGGTTATGATGCCCTAGAGGCCTCAATTAGAGCTGCTGTTACAGGATCAGTTATTCGTAGACATGCCTGGCTTAGGGAACAAATCTTGTCTGATCATGTGAAAGCTAAACTACTAGATGCTCCTTTACAAAAGGATGTGCTATTTGGTACTAATGCTGAGGAGATACTATGGAAAATGGAAGAAAAAGCCAAATCTATGCAAACTGTCAAAGCTTTTCTACAGGTTCAACCACCACGTTTTAGCAGAAATTGGCCTTATAAAAACTGGTCCTTTCCAGCCACGGACAAGCCCCAAAGAGGTAGATACAGGCGCACAAGGGGCAGAGAACAATCACAAGGATCATATAGAGGCAGGCAATGGCAAACTCCAGCACCAAGAGGTGGCGAAGACAGTGCACAACAGTACAGGAAACAAACCCAATGACTTCCTCCTTTCCATGCCAAGCAAGTCTCAGCTGGCAGCACCCTTGGGAGGAAAGCTGGCATTATTTACAAGAAATTGGCATATTGTCACAACAGACAAATGGATCCTGGACGTTATAAACAGAGGCTACAGATTTCATTTTCACACTCTTCCAAAATGAGAGGCATGCCAAACCTGCCACACAATCAAAGGGCAGAGGCACAACTACAAATTTCAAAGCTCATAGACATGAAAGCTATTCAAGAGGTACCTACTCACGAACAAGGTCAAGGTTTTTATTCCAGGCTATTTCTGGTACCAAGGAAAGGAACCGACTGGAGACCCATTTTGGACTTATCCATCCTAAACACATTCTTACTGTACCAAAATTCAAGATGCTCACATTACAGCAGCTTCTTCCCATGCTGGGCAAGGAGTTTTGGCTGGTAACATTGGACCTCAAGGAGGCATACCTGCATGTCCCAATCAGACAAAGCTGCAGAAGATACCTCAGATTTCTTGCAGGTTCAATCCACTATCAATTCTCTGCATTGCCCTTTGGCTTATCTACTGCACCCAGAGTATTCACGAAATGCCTGGCATCAGTAATTGCCTACTGCAGACTTCAAGGGATACAAATTTACCCTTATTTGGACGACTGCCTGATCCAAGCGGACAGCAAGCACATACTTCTGGAACATCTGGCTTATGTAACACGGTTACTGAATTCTCTGGGATACACAGTCAACAAAGAGAAATCCAGGCTAACACCATCTCAGAAAATAACTTTCCTGGGTGCCAACTTGGACACAAACACCCAGATGGCCTAACTTACGCCAGAAAAACAGGGGCAACTTAACTCAGTACTTCAAAATACTAGCAAAATTGTACCAGGCTTACTGCAAGGAAAATCCTGCAGGCTCTGGGCTTCATGGCATCTTGCATTCTTTTAATCCCATGTGCAAAGTTGCATATGAGGAAACTTCAATGGTACCTAAAAAGCCTATGGTCTCAACACAGCCACAGTTTGGAAACAATAATACCAATAATTCCATGTTTGCAAAAGGAATTTCTATGGTGGGCCCAAGCATGTCAAACAAACACAGGTCTCCCATTCTGCAAGCCTCAAGCAAATCAAGTCATCACAACAGACGCCTCAGATTACGCCTAGGGGGCGCACATGACAGACAGGTGCATTCAGTGCAAATGGTCCCAAAAGGAAAAGCACCTTCACATCAATCAAAAAGAAATGCTAGCAGTGATAAATGCAATTACAGCTTTCAAGGACCTCCTGCATCCAGGACAATTATTGATAAGAACAGACAGCACCACAGTAATGTGGTACATAAACAAACAAGGAGGAACACATACATACCCCCTGTGCAAACTAGCCATGACACTTTGGAACTTGGCTCTGGAATGGCAAATCGAACTTCAAGCACAGTACTTGCCAGGTTTGGAAAACGCGCTGGCAGACAATCTAAGCAGAAATATGACAGATCCACACGAATGGAAGTTGCATCCTCAAGTGTTTACAAAGATAATCCAAGCGTGGGGAAGGCCAGACATAGATCTCTTTGCCTCCCACAGGAATCATCAATTGGAAAAGTTCTGTTCAAGGAACTTTCATCCAAAGGCCTGGAGAGTGGACGCCCTTTCATTCAGTTGGGCAGCATGGACAGTTTACGCTTTCCCACCTCTGCCTCTTCTGCCCAAGGTGTTCTTGAAAGCAAGAGCAGACAGACCGAAGATGATACTGATTGCTCCAGACTGGCCAAGACAACACTGGTACCCACTCCTGAGGAGCCTAACACATACTCCTCCCTGGTCCCTACCTCTAATGCCTCTTCTGCTGACTCAGCACAGCTACAAAACTCTTCACAGTCAGCTGAAAACATTCAATCTCGCTGCATGGAAAATTCCTTAACACCACAACAGACCCTACTCCCCAAAGAGGTGCAGGATGTCATTTTGGAGGACAGAAGGCAATCTACTAGAAAGGCTTACTCCACAAAATGGAAACGGTTTTGCTCTTGGAATGAGAATAAAGGCCAGGACCCTAGAAAACTGAATTTGCCTCAGGTATTACAGTATCTAGCTGAGCTGCTGAACAGTGGACTTTCATTTTCCTCCATAAAAATCCATGCCTTAGCCATTTCTGCAGAATTCAACACTGATCCACCCTTATTCTCTCACCCACTCTTAAGACAGTTCCTCAGAGGGGCTAAGAATATAAGACCACCAAGGAAACAACCAATGCCAGCCTGGGATCTTAATTACATTCTAGAAAAATTAACATTGCCTCCCTTTGAACCAGCTGCCTCAACAGATTTGCAATATTTGTCCTGGAAAACAGCTTTCCTTCTGGCCATTACCTCAGCTCGTAGGGTTTCGGAACTACAAGCCCTCATGGCTGTGCAGCCCTTCCTCATCTTCCATCAGGACAGGGTTTCCCTTCGAACCAACCCGTCATTTATGCCTAAAGTGGTATCCAGGGTAGCTTTAAATCAAGCCATACACTTACCTACCTTTTACCCCAGTCCTCAAAACAAAGGGGAAAGGCTGCTACACTCCTTAGACATCCATAGACAGCTACGTTATTATTTGGACAGAACAAAGCCTTTCAGGAAATCAGAGCAACTTTTTTTGTCCTATGCTGTAGGAGCTCAAGGGAAGCCAGTTACCAAACAGACAATTTCAAAATGGATAGGCCACTGCATACGGTTTTGTTACTCCTATCATGGAAAATCTGTCCCTACAGGCATCAGATCCCACTCCACCAGGGCCACAGCTACCTCTACAGCCTTCCTCAGAGGAGTTCCTACCAAAGATATTTTGGAGGCAGCCACTTGGAGTTCTGTGCATACCTTCACAAAACACTACCACCTGCCTTTATATTCCAAAACTAGAGCAGGCTTTGCCAGTGCTGTGTTGCAGGGCATTCTGGCTCATCCCAGTTCCACCTAGTGCCTACCACCCTGTGCGTAGCTTTGGGATTCTACCCATCTGTGATTACTGCAGCTGTATGCACGATGAACATAGTACAGTTTTGTACCTACCATAAATGTAGATGTTCGAGTGCTAATACAGCTGCAGTACAGTTTTCCCTCCCTCCTTCCCCTCTTGGTAAAGGCCTAGGGCCTAACACCTCTTCATACAACCTGATTGGGTTATCCTTCTTTGGTATATTTGCTTGCAACTACTGATTTTTGATTATGTTGCATTGCATGTATATAAATATAATTTATGTATTGCCTTCCTTCTGGGGGCACCTGACATCTGGGGCAAGAAAGACTGAAGAAAATGGCGTCGGCTGTGTCTTCTATACCCCTGCCTCACTGACGTCAGGAAAGAAAGCGACAACAACCGACGCCGGACCTAGACTTTGGAATTCGGCTGACCGAGGACCCGCCTGATGGCAGAAAACCCATCTGTGATTACTGCAGCTGTATTAGCACTCGAACATCTACATTTATGGTAGGTACAAAACTGTACTTTTCCCTCCCTCCTTCCTGGGACAGGCCTATTGGCTAACATATCCTCATGCAACCAGATTGGGGTATTCATTCATGATGGATTTGCTTGCACTACTGTATTTTGATTGTATGGCATTGCTTTATTACACAAATTTATGTATTGCCTTCCTTCTGGGGGCACCTGACATCTGGGGCAAGAAAAACTGAAGAAAATGGCATCGGCTGGTTCTTTTATACCCCTGTCGCACTGACGTCAGGGAAGAAGCGACGACAACCGACGCCGGACCTAGACTTTGGAATTCGGTCGACCGAGGACCCGCCTGACGCTAGGAGAACCCATCTGTTATGACTGCAGCTGTATTAGCACTCTAACATCTACATTTATGGTAGGTACAAAACTGTACTTTATGTGGTACATAAACAAGCAGGGGGGGTACACACTCGTACCCCTTTTGCAGACTAGCCATGGCTTTGTGGAACATGGCAGTGCTAGCAGCTCACCTAAAACTGCTGGGATTCTGGTGGTATTCATATACAGGTGCCTAGCTCCTGACTGCTTCAACCAGGTATCTACTTCTAGAAGCAAAGGACTACTTGTTCCAGTTTTGCCACCATCTGGGCATCACAGTCAGCCACAGCAAATCGCATCTTATTCCTACTCAGAACTTGGAGTTCATAGGTGCTTGCCTAGACACGATCAGTCAGATAGCATGTCTACCTCCAACAAGAGTACAAGGAATCCCATGTAAAGGAAGTGATCTCACATTTGTTTTCACCAACATGATTGGTTTTGCAGGCCTTATGGTCGATGGCAGCAGCAATAATGCTACTCCCTTTGGCCAGATATCATGAGAATTCTGCAGTGGACCGTATCAGTGCAATGGTCTGTTCTTCAACAGGCCTTATGCACTCTAGTCAGGATTACACAAATCTGCAAAAAAAATCTAATGTGGTGGAGATCCGTTTGAATTAAATTTCTCATGGCTCTTTCATTTACCTCTCCCAGTAGCCACAGTGACCACGGACACTTCCCATCTGGGCTTGGGGACACTTCTTGGGAAGGACCGTCCAAGGCACATGGTCCCTTCAATACGCCAGTTTGCATATCAGTGTCTTGCAGATGAAAGCTATCTGCCTAGCACTGCAAGTCTTCCAAGATGCTCTCTTCTCCAGCACAATTGCGATTCAGACAGTGTCTCTCTGATCTGGTACATCAACAAACAGGGCAGAACCAGATCCTGCCCTCTTTGTCGCAAGGCAGTGAGTGTGTGATCTTTTCCAGATGTTTTCTCATTGCAGTGTGTATACCAGGGAAATCCATTGTGCTTGCAAACATGCTAAGTAGGTCCATTCTGATACCTTACAAGTGGTCTCTCATTGCCAAGTGGTGGGAAGAATATTCTGTCAGTGGGGCCAGGTGTGTTACAGTTTGCTTCCCCCTTCAACAAAACAATTGCAACAGGTTCTTTGCCTTCATCCCTCCTTTGGAGGAGTCGCAGAAAGATGCTCTAGTCCACAATTGGTCCACCAGTTTACTCTGCGCTTAACTCCCATTTCCTGTACTTGCAGAAAGCCTACTGGTTAAAGAGCTCAATAATCCTAATTAAAGCTTTTTGGGCTTGTCGTATCTGGTTTCTCTTTCTGTGGCCTCATCTTTCTGTATTCCACCCTGGATACTGGACCCCAGTCCAGATCTCCTGTCTCATCCTAGTTCATTTGGACATATCTGGCCTCAAGCTGTCCATGAGGTTTTTTCAGTTCCAGTTATGGCTAGACAGCTCAGGCTTTCTTCCCAGTTGTAACATATCATGTTGTCCTTTCAAAAGGCTTTCCACTAGGAGGATTTACATAAGTAAAAGGAAAACTTTTTCTGTTTATGCCCTTCAAAGAGATTTAGAACTTCTTTCTCCCCCAGCTTCCACTTTTCTAGATTTTTTGGCATCCCTCTTCCAAGAGGGAGCCAGTTTTTCCTACCATCATAGTTCACCTGGCTGCTATTTCTAATTTTCATTCTGGTGAAACCCACACTTCTTAGGTTTTGCACAACTTAGAAGCCATTCTGTAAGTCACCTTTTTATTTAGGCCTCCAGTGAAGGACCAGCTCCTCCTTGGGACTTGTCTGTTTTACTTCAAAGTTTGACTCAAAGCCCATTTGAACCCTATGCCAAATCAGACTTAATATTTTTTTCCTGTGAGACCATTTTCCTAGTTGCCATTACATCAGCTAGACAAGTATCTGAACTCCAGGCCCCTTCTTCCAGGCTTCCATATCTTGTCTGTCTTGGGGACAGGGTATCTTTACATACTGATCTATCCTTTTTGTCTAAGGTGGCTTCTGAGTTTAACATTAATTAGGTAATCAGCCTCCTGGTTTTCCTCCCAAAGTTTTCCAATAAATGATCTCTTGAATGTACACAGCCAGCTTCAGTGCTATCTTCATCAAATGAAAGATTTCTGAAAATCCGACCAATTGTTTT